>NC_135498.1:71216494-71383994 GCF_052857255.1 Amblyomma americanum | reverse complement strand
GGTGGCGTCTTCGTTTTCACTTTGTGCCACCAGCGCTACAATTATCGTAGTGAATAAGACAAGGAAACCGTTATTTGAGAACGCTGCACTACTCTCCTTACGGTAAGCGCCGCCTATAACGAGCATTTACATTCACTTTATGTGGATTGCGATTAGTATCTGCTGCCATCTGGTCAAAGGGGGCGTTCGAGCATCGTTTCCATCATGATACCATTCTGTTTGAATTTGGCCACCTCCATGGCACTTTACATACATATATTTTTTTATCACAAAGCGATGGTTGTAGACTGCAAGAGGTTCAGCTGTGTAGTGTCGTTTGAGAATAGTTATTGACAAAAAAAGGTAATTTTTCCCAGTGAAGACTGCTCTTTTCATTGTATGTTACGAAATGAGCAAGCATGAATGTGGTTCACTGCCCGTGTTTATTCAGCAACCGGGGAAATTCATTCCTTGCTAGCCTTATCTTCCGCCCTCCCCAGAGCCTTGCTGATAGCATCTATAACGAATGGAGCCGCCTCTGCTCCATTGGGTGCCATAGTCAGCAGAGCTGAAAAAAAAGACCACAGATATGGTGAGGAAGTTTGCATGGACGTATTTTAAACATAGCTGCTGTTTTCTGGCCGTTCATAGGAGCCCACTTGCGTCATAATTTTAATGAGAGTCTTCCTTTAGGATGAACTGCATGCATTTGCAATGATCCGCGATGAAAACGTGACTGTGTTGGGAACAATGTTAAATAGGAAAATTTTCAGGACGCAGTTGCTTCCAATAATTTTGATTTTGAACCTATCAGTATATACACTTCTAATATAGAAGGCCATCAAACAAACTGTCGAAAGTTGAAACTAATGAGAGGACCCTGATTAGTCCTGCGATTAGGCCACTCTCAATAATTTCAACTTTCGACAGTTAACTAGATAATCTTCTAATCCGGATATGCTGATAGGTTTATAATCGACTTTATAGAACTATTTTCGTGGTAAAAATTTTCTTTTTTATTTGGTTGCTAGGAAAATCTGCATTCAAGCTTGTTGGCTAGTTGGATGCGAGCGTAGTTCACTGCCGCGCCGATATATAGAAAGGAGATATCAGTAGTGGTGCGCTTTTTGAGAAAAAAAAATTAGTTGACGATTTCCCGTGTGAAGTTTTTTCACGCTGGTAGGCTTGGGCAATGGGATTGAGTAAACTAGAGCAGATAAGGCCTTTTCTTCCGCGACTGTGGCAATTATGGTTGTTTGCTGACAGAACGAGGAAAGACAGGTGGGAAAGGGGCGGAAATTCCTCGAACATTGACTACTGTTCAGAGGTTGTGGCGTTTTCGCCAAAGGCAGATAACGTAACAACGGCGTCAGCGGGCACTGGTAATTTGAGAAGGATACAAAGAAGTTTTCGCCGCGGTTACACGATTGTGTTCCCCCTATTTTGCAAAATGATAGTACAGGGTATTTCACATCTACAATTGTAATTTCGTAAGCTTACCCAGCATGGTGGCCACCAAAGCCAGAAGGTTGACTGCAAAGATGTTGGACATGTTGGCTTGACCTACAAAATAATAATTTGTCTGTAGCTTAGAGTGCGGAAAAATAATCTAGGCTTGTACACTCGTTCGCGACGATGATGATGAAGTAATTCATCTTTTGTAGTATTTTATACAACCTCGCCGTTAGGAATAGTTGCTTCAGGGTCCCTTTGACATTGGCCGTGGGTTTAATTCTACTCTGAACTTTCTGATGTACTGACATGAAAGGCAAAGTTTCGAAAGTTTCAACATGTGCCCCTGCGATTTGTTCGCTTTTGTAAAGTAATGGGAATATCACTTGCAAGCCATTCGCATAACACATATAATGGCTGAAATATAATTCAAATGAACGAACACATAATAAATCCTACGCTCAACACCACAGGTTTCAGCATCTGTGCTACTCACAGGCTGCAATGCGCACAAACGCACTCATTTCAAGTCTGAATGAAAAGGATACGCACCAGGATAGAGGCTGAGATAAGAAGAACTGAAAAGGTTACAACTCAAGAATTCTAGACACAGTAGCATGTACGGTTTTCAATCAAATCCAAAGAGAAACGTGCGAATTCCTTTATAAAGTGTTGTGTCTAATTGCAAGAAATATTATATTTATGACTGCAAGGACGCTGCTTTATACTGTGCCTGAAGTACAGCATATTAAGCAATCTAAGAGGCAAACAACAACCGCGGTCATCATGCAGCGAGCTATAGTTTTGGAAAAAAGGTTTTTGGGCTAGGTGTGGCGCTGCCTTTTTGATGGAACCTGCAGCCGTCGCTCATTGCTAAGGCGCTGAGTCGCTGGGTCCAGCCCACCGTAGTAAATCAAGCGCAGTAGGCACTGCTGAGTCTGAGGGCATAATTTGGAACAGCAGTTGGTAATAGGCCTGCAGACCGGTACTTTCGTTCTTTTAATCGCGGAGGGAGGACTATAGGAGCAGTTTCGCAACTATTGCTGAGGTTTTTCTTCTTTGCAAAAAATTTTTACATCGAGTTTGGAGTTAAAGTGAAAAATAATTTATTATCCTCGCGGTCAGTTCGGTCCTGTGGGAAGCTAGGAATCCCGGGAAGAGATGGGAGATTCTTTTTTTTCAGTCCAGCTTGAAGTGGATAAAATACCACGATTACCAAAATACAGGTGTTGAGAATTTTCCGGCGGGGAGCTTTTCCTGACCAGGATTTGGGTGCCAGCACATAGTGCACTGCTCTGTCGGCATATCGCTGTAGGCTTGTTTGCTTAGAGGTCGCACTTTCCGGCAGCGAGATTTATCAAATGTAGCTTAGAAAAGTAGCAATGAGCTTTAAACGTCGGGGCTGCTCTGTGAAGCCGAATTACGCAACAGCCTTAGCGCAGTCCCAACATTCGTCTCAGATATGAGAAATGTAAGAAATAAAATTCCGAATTGAGAAACTACAGAATGTGCAGTGAATGTGCAGTGAAGGTTGACATAGTTTTACTTACCACTCTATAGTCTGTAGGTAGGAAGTCAAAGAAGCTGTGTCAGTTGTACCCGTTATGAAACAAAAGCCTGCCGTTTATTGCCTATATAGTGCGAGAAAAATGCAGCGGAGGAATTTTCGAGCCAGTGTGAAGCGAAACAACAAGCAAAGAACAACTACAGTGACGAGCTGTTTGGCCTTGTCATAGATGTCTGAGAAGATGGAAGACAGAAATGCCGGACAAATTGTTTTCGGACGTTTCAAAAACATCGCATCGCTGAGATATATTGCAGGAGACATACGTGAGCGTAATTTTTACTGCAGTGATATGAAATGCCACAAACGACGTGTTGGACGCCTTGCGAAATGCAGTTCGTCATGTCGTGGCAGATTCCTTGTAGTGATGGACACATTTGTCTGCATCGGACGAAAACACGTTGTGCTTTTGTTGATCTGCCAATCTCGTGAATCGAAAAGAGGACAAGGCTAGCCCAGTCACCTGAGCGAAATTCCTCGTGCTGCTCCCATTTGGAAGAGTATTATCGGTGGCATTTCTAGGTCGCTTTAGGAAATACGCCGCATGACGCGATGCATTCAAATTCCAGACCCAGCATATGTGCTCAAGAGCTGATGATTGGTTTGCGTATTCGTATCTAATTAGCTGTGAGAATGGTAGTTATTTGAAGAGATTTATTTACCACATCTATTAGAGTCTAGACGATAGTTCTTTAAAAACACGAGTTATGAAAGTTTTAGGTAGGCTTAGATTCCAGGATTTCGACGTTGTGTCTTTAAAATATTAAGACAACGTGTAAAACAAAATAAGTAGCACGCAGGTGGAGGCTGCACGAAACCCCAACAGACGAAAGGAATAGATCCGTTGCTATCAGTAACTGGTACCAAGAAGAGCACACAGGACCATTGGCTGCCTTTTTAACCTCGTTTTCGCTTCGTGCTATGGCGTGAACACATTTCCGTTGGAAGCTCTTCACACGTGGTTTTCCGCTGATAACATGGCAACAAGGAGACGGTGTCATTACAGTGCCGCCTTGAAGTGAAAAGTCGCGCAGGGTAACAGCAGTCTCGTAATCTGTTAGCCCGAATAGCAACGAGGATGGCCTTTAGGGGCCCGAAGAAAAGCCGCCAACCAGAACTGGACTGAGAATTGGCTAAATTCGTGAAATCGCAGCCTCTAATAAAATCTATAAAAATACTTGTTTTGAGAAGTGCACAGACAGAGCTCCGGCTGTTGCCTTTGTCCCTTTGTACAATTTATGGGCATAATAACCCGTCTCTCTGTAAGGAATTTATGTATTTGAAAGCGTTTTTACACGGTCTGCTTGTACGAGTAACTGAAAACCAGGCCTAGAGGGCTTACTTCTTAAAAAAAAACAAATTACTTAAATTTCATACACCTTTTTAATGAAAAAAAAAGGCGCTTTTATGCTTCACTCTAGAGAATTCACTGCCACACTACGCAGTGGTTGTCTGCTTAATGGAGATCCTAAATCAAGCGTACTTAGTGCAAGTGCTTTCCCTAAGCCGACATTGTGAACAATTTTTGCAAGGTCCAGAAACGAAGCAGTGGCCTCGTAATTTGCAATTATAAGTTGCGCACGCGCAGAATATTAGGCCACCGCTACATAAACGCACGCGATCACGCGGTGAGAGATTCATACGCTTCCATACGTCGTTCCCTGCGATGGCAACTTCCCCTGTGTTTTCCGATTTGCTTTTTCCTTCCCTTTCTGCAGATCGTGATGTTTCAAAATGTTGTTTTTTTGGGCATTTTATTGTTTAGTTGCGTAATTTGCACTGAGGGCCATAGCTCTTGCTGACTTCTTAACTTATTTTCTCGCAAATTATTTTTTTTTGCTTTCGAACATTACCTTTATTAATGAAAAGCATCGGAAATACTTGTGAGCCCCAATTCAACATGGTTTTGTTTGTTTTAGCTTTCTGCATGAAACTTCCACACCAACAAAAAGTTGGGAGATTCTTCGACGACCAGCGAATAAATCTACTGACAAATGGTGTTAGACGCATGTTAACCAACTTCTTTGCCACATGTCCCGTATGTAATACTATGATAGTGCGCGAATTTGCTTGAATATTATTTTATTGATTGTTTTATGCTTTTGTTATATCATGATATCATTTTTAGGCATCATGAACTGAAGTCGTTTTGGCGAAATCCATCTCTAAGCTTTCCGTTTCAAAGTTCGCGGTCTCTGGATATGATGCTTTGCAAGAGTACTTTGACGCTTCCGCGTTTTCCACACCCTTGCCTTCAAAACTGCTTATGACTCATTCTCCAAGAATTACAAACCTCTTTCACATGTTTCGGCCCCCATCGCCTCGTTCTTTTGAAGACTCGTATCTCCCCAACTCATCTCCAAGACGTGCCCTTCTCAAGGAAGCACGCTAGCCCCCTACCCCGCGAAGCGCTCTTTGTTTTGCTCGCTTTCTCCTAGCTGTTTTCCGTGCGCCGTTCGTGCTCCCCTCTTACCTCTCCCCCCAAGATCTTTATTTCTCTACCTTGCAGCTAGAAACTATTCTTCCGACCACAAAAGTTGTGTAAAAATAATGACTCTAACCCCTGCCGCCACAGCCCCTCCCCCACCACCACGACCGTTGTGTCCCCTGCCACTCCTCACAAAGCTATGCGTCGCCATGAGACATTCTTGACTGGACGAATCTTGCCTTGCTTGGCACGGCGGCGCCCAGCCGCAGAACGAGCGCGACAAAAGAGCATGCGCACTCCAGCTGGATCCGTTCGTCGTCTGCGCAAGCGAAAACCCACATCTGGTACTATATGAGAGCTCTGACGCGGTTCACTATCCTGGTCTGCAATACTTTATTCCTAAAAACTACAAATATTTTGTCTTGAGATACGTTCGAAAATGAATGTGATTTTGGGAGTAAGTGTTGCTTTGAATACATGCAGCTTAATTTTTTCCTGCAGGAAAAGAGAACGAGACAAAGCACGAGAACTCTTCAAAGTACGTGATCTCATTGCCAAATGTCTGGCTTGACGTCGTGCGCAGTGCGGATCTGCCCGAATGGTAAGAACTTCATTTTTCGTGTTTGGTGCAATGAATTCAGCAAACATTCACAACTTTCTCGAACACCGGGTTTGAGTTCAAGTGACGTGGCATACGATGCATTCAAGAATACGTTTGTCATGTACAGCTTATGGAGGATAGGAATCGGAACTGCTTTGTGTACCACTACAGACCAGTCGGTAAGGAGATGTGTACTACTTCCGCGTTGTTTCTCTTTGAATAACACACTTGCAAGTGCAATAGAAAATCCGCAATTTATGGTTAAAACTTTTGCCAAGTTATCTCTCAATGAAAAAAAAGGCAATCCATCTGGATTGTCAGAGCGATGTTTTGTGTTATTTTCAAGTCAGTTTCGAATCTGTATTGCATCCATTAGAAGCGACTCTGATAAACTGTTAGATTTCAAAAAAAAATAAATAAATGTCTTCTGTGTTTTTTTTCGTCTAGCATATTTATTTCTATCCCCATCCAAAAAAACAAGCTTTGCTCAAAACTGTTGTTTTCACGTTCATATAGAAGAGATGCTTCAACCTCTGCATATTTACCTGAATAAAAAATGCGCTCTCAATTTGGAGATACATAGATATGATATTAAAACAAAATAACACATTATTTTCTTTCAATATCACATTGATTTGTTATTTTCACATTGAATATCTTCACTGGATGTGCGAAACGGCTCATTAAATTAAAAATAACCAATTTGGTACAATGCAATATAAATTTCACTTTATGAAAAAATTTTGTGTTGCTTGTTAGAAATTATCCTGTAAAATGTGTGTCGAGTGTTTTCACGCCGACTGTGCCTAACAAAATTCAGTGTTATTTATTCATTTCTCTTTCTCCTGCGACGGCCATATTTATGTTGATCATAAAAACATGCCCTTTTTGCAGGCTCGACGCATTGTGAGGTCATCGCGCAAGAGCTGGGCGAGGAATTTGACTGGAGTTCAAGAATCCTCTCGCAAGAGGAATGCAACGATCACTTCAAATATGACTGATCAGCTCACAGGAGGACAGCTCCGTTAAGCACTTTATAGATGTTTCAACTGTGCTACAACAGCTTGCCGAGCGGCGTTGTCCAACCGAATCGTCGACACGCAGCAAACTTGAAAATAAATGATTATCCCAGAGCCTCTGCCACCATGGTCTTGGGTCCTTCTTTCCTTTAATTCTCAGGATGACTGGTAGCAGCGTTAGCCATTCTGCGTGCACTAGAAGTGTGATCCTTGAAACTCGATGCAATAAACCGGACTTTTTTCTGAATTTTAGGCATCGTCATTCATGAATATTAGCTAGGTTCAATGATACATGCACAGTTCCAGTCATTGGGCAGTGGGTTATGTTCAATGTGCCAAGTTTCGAAAGCAGGATTCCAGCGTTTGAACGCTGGCTATTAATGATTAAAAGCTGGATACCAATCTTCGAAAGCTGGATGACAGTTTTCGAAAGCTGAAAAGCTAATCTGAGGCCTTTACTGGCCATGTCGCAGAATGAACCTAAGGCCTGCGTTGGCCGCTCGATCGGCCGAACGTTAACCCAAAACTGGCCTGAAAGTGGGAACAATGTGTCAAAGTGGTAGCGCTTAGCCTAAATGCCAATGTAGGACCACCGTTCATGCAACCTTTTGCCAATGATCGCCCAGTGTTCGCCCAATACTGTTGTGCTGCCTGGGTAGCCGTCTGTTCTGAGACAACACGACCTTCTTAGCTCCTTAGATCTTTCCTTCGCTATAATCTCATAGGCCACAAAACTTTTGTCTCTCACTCCACTCCGATTCATCGTCTGCTTACGGGCATGTTACCGACTAATCAAGAAAGAAAAACGAAAGTCTTATGATAGAAATTTGTCTGCGTCGATTATGACAGTGAAGCTTAAGTGGTGAAGGTCACAGGAAATTGGTTTACCTGGGTTTTTTCTCCTTGAAGCCCACGCAGAACCATGAGTGGTAAAGGTATTCACAGCTTGTGCTTAGAAATAATTTTTTTAATGCCGGACTTCCGATTCTTGTATACCTCAGCGCCTTTGCCAAGCTCCTGTTGTTGTAATTCGAATATTGCACTGACTGTCTTCCTACACGAATACTCTCTAGTGCTTGTTACTGGTAAAAAGCGTCCAGTTTTGCAATAGGTCGACCCAATACATATCAGGCCGCTGTGGCAGCAAAGCATGAATTCAAAAAATAGTGCCCGCAAGCAAAAGAATGTTAAAGATAATTAAAGTTAATGTCTTAGCAACTAGCGAAGAGATTTACTATTGTTTGGGTCATTGTGGTACAAAATACGATAGCATGCCAACCGAGCATGTATTAGTTGCCTGCAATGAAATCGTACTAATAGGTGGCAAAATCGAATCGAGCTAGTATCATCCATGGCGTGTTGCAGCACGTACTGGTTGTTTTGAAAAACCCTGGAATTCTTGATGCAGCGTAATTTCAATGCGATGAGTCTCTCTATTTTCGAATTTACTTGCCTCTTGCTGACAGACTTCAGCCTCTGGTCATGCCTGTTGCAGCGTACTTCGCTCATTTCTCAGACACAGCTCAGT
Source organism: Amblyomma americanum (assembly GCF_052857255.1). Classification (NCBI taxonomy): domain Eukaryota; kingdom Metazoa; phylum Arthropoda; class Arachnida; order Ixodida; family Ixodidae; genus Amblyomma; species Amblyomma americanum. Next base: position 71,375,423 of record NC_135498.1, on the reverse strand, counting down.
TTCGGTTTTAAGAATAGTTTGCTTCATCTCCAAACACTATGTTTTGTTTCTGGCTCCAGACTGGAGATTGAACGCTTATATTTAACGAATTTTTTTCCTAGACTCGTTCTGTTGTTGTTATCCTCGCTTTGGAAGCTTTTTATTTCTGGTACAGTAAGAAAGGTATCGCCGCTCTCTCTGATGACACATTCTAATTTCTAATTTTGAAAGCAGTGCTCAAAAATTTTGCTTAGCCAGAACGAAGTGACCTCTCTATAGCTGAAAGGATTTTGTGCTCTTCTTTTATGCCATCTTAAATGTTTGTTGAGAGAAACGCAACTTTACCCGGACCTCGCAAAGATGTGCACAATTTATGTCATCTTTTCAAGCTCCTGTGCATCCGACGCGATTCCGTACATTGCACTGAGCTCTTGACCGTCCGTCCAGAAGGAAATATTTTTTGACATTTCACATGGCTAAGATTCTATTTCGTTTTCTTAATACACAAATTGAGAGAAAATAACAGAGGTGTACATTTGTGTGAAGCAACGGCTAAGGTGGCGTCATGCTTCACAGTAAAGGGTTGGAAATGGCTTTACATTAGACACTGCTCTAAAGCTGGTAAACTTCATGAAACTTATTTTTTTAAGGAACGTAGGACAACTTTATTTGGGTGAAAAAAGGCGAACACTGTGTTCGTTGATTGCTAACGGGTGCTTCAATGCCGCACGAATGTGCACGTAATAAAGGTGTGTTCGTAATGCAATTCTGGCGTGTTTTTTTCTCGCTTTAATTGCTTCGTTTTTATACAACAGTTCATGTTCTCTTTAATACAGAAAAAAAATATGTCCGCCACAATAAGTATTAGGATATCAAGAAAATGCAACTAGGAATAGAGAAACTTCTGCCTTTGGCTTTCAGAAAATTCCCAAGTGAAACTGAAACCTGTGGTTTCGGTTAAGACCAATGTAAAAGCAACTGACTTAAGGGATGTTGGATGTTCAGGTGCAATTTTAACCAGCACGATATTGAACTTTAATTGTGAAAATATACGTTTTATTTCAATAGTATACTTGGAATAACCTAAGGTGTATTCATACAATTAACCTCTTTTATATGTTATAAATCAACTTATGGTGACAAATACACATTTGTAGTTAACATAATCAATGGTTCGACGAAAGTTCGTCTGGTCAGGCATTGTGTTAAAGAAAAAGGAATGCGGTCACTGACCATGTCATCAAATTCAAAGACGTTTCGGAACCTCGTACGAGGTTCCGAAACGTCTTTGAATTTATGATATGGTCAGTGACCGCATTCCTTTATGAGGTTCCGAAACGTCTTTGAATTTCATGACATGGTCAGTGACCGCATTCCTTTTCCTTTAAATACACACTTGTAAAAAACAGAAAACTTTGATGAAAGCATGGCTTCACGCCTGCTGAGCACCTGGCTTATGGACGCCACTACCGCGCTTTCACAGGTGCTTCAGAAGGGCTGGTACAAATAAAGAGCTTCGAATACTTAATTGGAGGCAGAGTACACAGCACAGAGAAAAAGCTCGAGCTGGAAACTTAAACGGCTGTCTTCTGAAAATGAGCCACGATGCTTTTTTTTCTTTATTTCCTTGTCTATCCGTTCTGGTTACTCAGTGCTTATGATGCCCGTGTGCTGAAGGGAAAGACGTGAGTTGGACGCCGGCCACGGCGTTGCATTTCGATGGAGGGGCGCGTTACGGTGCGATGTTAGCTCACTTTAAAAACCTCAGGTGCTCAGAATTAAACGGTGCCCTCCACTACTGTTTCCTTCAAAATCTAAGTCAACTTGGGACCTTCAATTCCTAAAATAATCTTCATTCTCATGGCAACGAAAGAGAAATCATAACGCCACATCAAAAGGCTGCCAAGAAATGCTAGCAAATTCTCTGTGGTTTTATTTCTTTGAATGAAATATCGTAAAACATTTGATATCCTTCCACTCTCGTTACATGCTTTAAATTTTTAATTGACCTACGCGGAGACGATTACCCAATTGTGAATGATTTTATGAAAGGCATCTAGTCCAAAATAATTAATGCTATTTTCAACATGACAAAAAATATCTGTCCACAGAATGTCTTTTGAGACATAGGCCCAAATACCCAGATTGCTATTTCCAAGGAAAACCACGTCGCGACGCATGTAGTGGCGAAATCAATTAGGTTGGTCTTTGCACAAACGCGAAAGAAAACCAGTGTGGCGAAGCATGCATGTAATAGAGAGTACAGGACCTCTATATTCACCTGTTACCAGAAAACATATGCCTTCAACTTTGTATTTGAACGTAATTTAATAGCTTGCTATATGATTGCTGGTGACTGTGAACTGTGGGATAGGCTGTCGTACAAGTGTCTGGAGCTGGGTTTCTCATCAGTTTTATTATAATCTTCTATTTGGCTTTTTCGTCATCTTTGTCTAAGCTTTTGCTACTCTAGAATTATTTTTGCTCTTAGAAACTGTGTACATACAGGTTTTGTTGCTAGTGCCACTGAAGCAATGTTCGAACCCTGGACATTGTGTATCAAGCGAACATTAGAGCCCTTAAGTCGATTTTTAGTAATCCTGGAGTTCATAAGATCACTATATTATTTCTTCTCAGACAAGATCTTGTGCTCATTATACTGCTGAGAAAAAATGGTGTCTACTTAATACTTTCGTGTTCGAATGCATGAGGGTTTTTTTTGTTTTCTACCCTACCAAATCTGAAGCTCTGTAGAAACAAAAAGACATTTTTCGAGATGAGCTAAATGAGAAAGAAAGTGAGGATATATTGCCTCGTGCCTAGCGCCGCGCGACAGCCTTGTTTGGTGCCGACGACGACGAAGCGGTTGTTGTGGGCACGAGTGGCGCGCTGGTGCTGGTCTCGGTGACTCTGTGATCGGAACGGCAAGCCGACCTTATTCTCTGGTCCTCGGCAACGTGTACCTTCCCTGTGACTCCACCAGTGTCACGACTGAAGTCACAGGGAAGGTACACGTTGCCGAGTACATCTGGGAATATATGGGATATATGAGAATTCGCTCGTTACACTATCGAGGCATACACTGGAGGAGGAGCTAAAGTGTTCCCTGCGATTTTTTTCCGGTATCAGCATCGCATTGTAGCAGTAATAAGTAGCTGCCCAGAGATATATTCGCCAGAGATTTTAGCTGAAATCTTAACAGTATGCAGAGATGTAGGCGCTGCCGGAAATATACCTAAGAAAGAAAATCGCTTTTGCTGCATCTAAGAGGAACATATAATAGTTTGTAAGCAACATGACTTCTTTGAGGGGCTAGAATTCGTTATCGCTTTTTTTATGTAGCATGAAGCAAGTCGTTAATAACGACTTTTTGAGATACGTACGATCCTTATTGTTACTTTCAAAACACCGGTGTTTACTTTCATGAAAGTCTACAAGCATGGTAACTGAGCAAAATTTTGGAGCTGTGAAGAATTTTATACGATTGCAGTTCGAGAAGCATTGAACTGATGCTCCATGCACTTGGAATATTTTTCTGAAACACCAAAATCGACCTGGAAGCGAATTGGCGTCATATTTTTCTTTTCATTATGCAAAACGTCATATCAGAATCCTCAGGTTAGTTTTGAGCTCTCAGTGCATTCTCTTTTTCCAATTAGACACACAAAACTTTCAGGATAATTTTGAGCTGAAAGCGCATTCTCTTTTCCAATTAGACACACCAAACTTTAGTCATTATAGCAGTCATTTTAATGCATTTAGGGCTAGAAGCATGACTGACAGGAAGCGCAATAAGAGCGTCTCTTCGAAACGACTGACCGCAAAAACTTCCACAAAATTCATCTTTTATTTTTGCAGTCTTATTTTGTCTAATTAGGAGCTCATGCCATTGACGGCAAACTGAAACCAAAATTCAGCCGTACTCGTGATGACCTAATCATCATGAGGCAATCATGCTTCACCGGGACAGCTCCGTGCAAATTTAGACAGGCAAGCCCTATCTATTTCCTCTCTTTATGACATTTTTTCTCGATCATAGGCTTCAAAAAACAGTCTTCTGATATGGAATTATTTTCCTCCGTGACATATCAGAACAGCAAGGAAATATGGCCATCAACCGAATTATTTTGTTATTGTTTTCAAAATTAAAGCAGTAATAACTAACTGATACCCTTCCAAGCGCGGCCTCAAGCTACAAGGAAATGAGTAGAGCTATCTCTGGAAGATTGCAGTTAACGACAGTTTTGTTCTGGTCTGTGACACACACTCACGGTTATCGCCTACCAGAAGATGGAGAGAGGTTTAAACGGGCGAGGCCTCTTTAGTAATAAACTGTCCACTAGCAAAACGGCACTTTTGAATTTGATTAGAGAAAACAAGTTTAAAATAATAATCATACCAGGATATCACACAAATGGGAAAGTAAGTACTTTATAACATATTAGGGGCTCCATCTACTGTTCAAAACTACTAAAAATGATTATTAAAATAGATTATATGAATATTTATCGGGCGGCGTTTAAGCATGGCCCAAAATCTATCTGGTCGAAGATAATGTTTTTTATTCATATTTAGTTATTTTCACACTGTCAACGAATACCAACACCGATATTCGCTTTATATACGTAAAAAAATAGAAAGCAATAATGCAAACAGTCATAAACGACATTGAAGTTAGGCACAAACCAAGCAAATGATTAAGCCGCTCATTACACATCAATCAGTTTCAAAACACAATGTATCAAAGCCCACAAAGCGTAATTCACTATAGTGAAAAATATCAAATCGGTGAACTTTACTATAGTACTCTAAATACACAATGCCCATGTAGGAGGTAGGCTGCTGCTACAAATATTTTTGCTGAGTCGAACAGAGGTTTAGAGCCATCTCTAAGAAAAGGAGCCGTTAATCTATTCCTTTGCATATATTGCATTGTCCAATATAAATTTTGCAATTAAGATATTGGCGCCTTAATTTTTCAACTAACTAGCCATAAAATATTTACATAAACAGTATCTTGAGCACGGTGTCAAAAGCGCTTTGGTTCGTGAGGCGCAAGGTTCATTAGTCAGCAGAAGAACTAGACATGCGCCTCGCACTAAATTATTTCACTCCGTAATATTGTACGCATATGTTATATGGAATCTGTATCAGGCGTATCTAATAAATGAAGCTCAGTTAGTTGTAAACAATGTTGACCGGCTCATTTCAAACATCTCTCCCGTGCACCTATAGTAAGTGGAATAAAAATTTATTAATATAATTTTCTGAGAATCGTAGGTTGCCTAAATTCGTGTCCTTGTTTCAAAAGCTTCGCCATACTCGTTCATGCTCTTCAACACGGTTGTTTCAAAAAGGCAATCAAAATGTTTTGCGCCTGCATCTTCAGCACGATGTAAACAGCCCATTTTCGCACCTGAAATTTTTTTTCTCACTCTCGCCTCTTCTTGCCATTCATTACCACAAGCCATGATTCATTTCTTGAGAGCGATATGTGCTCCCTGAGGATTGGAATGCTTCAGAAGTCAAACATTTTTCCCTGTGAAGGCGTCCATCTTCATGTTCTGATTCACATTGCTTGCGGGCTTCAATCTTCTCAAATTTCTTTTTATGTTCCGCCATTACAACCTGTCACCGCTTTCAACCAGTGCAGCGTCCACCTCCCGGTCCCCTTCTACTAATTTTGTCTGTTATGCTACTTTATACTGTGAAACCTATTGCACCAGTTTATGTAGCGCACATGTGGGCCTCTAGGCTAGTTGAATAGAAGAGCGATTTCTAATTTCCCTGAGCTCAAATATTTGTCAACACCTTTAAAGACCAGCCGATATCTCTCATTTCTTGAATTATTCCTGGCTCTTATCCATATTCATCAGAGTAATTTTAAATTTAGGGCAAATGAGATGAGCTGAACATGCCGTTGCCGTTGTCTCGATAGCCGCATGTTTAGAACGAGTTTTTCTGCGAACAACAACGAATGCATTTAATTTCAATATGTTTTGAGCAAGATTTTTCATGGGAATGACACCCTAGCAAGTTCTAGCTTAAGAGATTACCTGTGCAGAAGTCACCGCTACGACTCGTGCGTAAAACTCCGAAATGGCTTGTTAACTGCTAAATGGACGGAAGGAGAGAACGCTGAAGTCTGGGCACCTTTAAAAAATAAGGTCCTTTCGACAACCGCAATACTTGATAAACTACTCAAACGAGCCAACGAAGAACAGTACCAACTGATAGTTGTCTCAAATAACCAGCGACAATGCCGGAACGTAATGGACACAGGCTGTTAAATTGATGCACCAGTTATTTTTTACCTTTATACAAAAAATTGCCACAGTTGTTAATTTTGTAATATCGAGTAAACGAATGTCTCGATATTACAAAATTACAGACCAAATAATTCATGCGACGCTCTTCATGCAATCGTCAACAAAAGATATGATATAAAGATCCCTGGAATTTAACTTTTTGTACCGGGGTAAAAAATGCGCACGGCGGTGGTGGTACTGCGATTTCTGTTTTTTGTGCACAAAAGAAGCTAATAGCCTACTAAGGAGCAATTTGTTTTGAGGTCAATTTTAATGTAGAACTCCTTTCTGCGCTCCTTGAAAGACTGACTATTTTAAGTTTCGTTATTAAAGGTATGGAGTAACAATTTCAAGAATAACGCAAAGCCAAAGCGTGGTGCCCATGAAGCTTTCAAAAATGTCTAGATTATGTGTGCCCGCTTTCGCAGCATTTGTTCGACTTTCTGCGTGCCAAAAATTACTTCTGTTTTCTCTGACGACGTGCGATGCTCATCCAACGATGTTCAATTGAAATGATATCATCAGCCATGCCTCTCCACTCCATAAGAACCACGGGTCCACTTTTTGCCTTCAATTTTCCACAAGCCTAGAACGATACCTCAGAACTTAATTCTGTCCATACGAATATACACAACACAGAATCTTGCGTGAATATAGAAGCATATTTTTTTCAAGAATGCCTCGAAAAACATATTTGCTTATAGCACCTTGAATCTAGTCAATGTGACAAACTCCACGAGTGCAGACCCAACCTTGGTCTACAAAGAAAACATCATGATGAGATAAATATTATCTGCGTTTGGGGCAACATATTGAAGAAATCCTATCAATTCCTTAAAAGACGACTTCAGTTCGTCTAGTCACATTACTCGCTTCTGTTCGCCACCTATTCATACCAGGTGTTGATGACCTTACGTCATTTTAGAAGCCCAATTATCCATGAGGGCAAAAAAAAATCCAATGGTGTTTTTTTTATATTTTTGCACATAAAGATTCTTATTGCGCAAAACAGATTTCTGAAATTTCGACAAAATTCCTTTACTAGTTTCGAAGTTAGAGGCGTAACACCGCTGTTGTTTCTCTAATTTGAGCACGAAAATTTCTCTTTTGTGAAAAAATCTTGAGAGACGAGTGAGCCTGCGAACGCCTGGTTGCGGCATGTCGAGAAGTAGATAATGAAGAGTAGCCCTTCTGTTGGTACATTATCTAGGCGCCCACATCGACTCCTCTCATGCCAGTATAGTAAAAAGAAAAAACATTTTACTGCCAAAAGTGCAGTTTCGTGCGCTGTGGGTGACCACCGCTTTTCTAAACATGTTGTCTCAATGCTGTGATGATTGCAAATCATAGTTACCGCCCTGTGGTACTCAGACTTCACGAAAAACGGGCGACCTACGCGATTGATAGAAAAGCTAATTTCTCCTCGCTGTTTTCATACCATATTTTTCTTTAAGGCCCCGTGGACACTTCCTAAGTCGGTTGTCGCGAACGGTTCCTGTAGCCCGCAATCCCTGCCAGCAGTGTGTTAAAATGTCTTGACGGGTAAAAACAAAAAGTTGCCCAAAATGAAGATATGGTCGCTAGGGGTTGAAAACATCTCAGGAAATGATAAGAAAACACGCGCTTCCAAAGGTTTCTTTACTGAACTGGAGGAATCTCTGCTGTTTTACAGTATGTGCCAAATGCATAACCGCATCCGATTGCACTGCTCCGCATGCAGTTCTTATAACCAAATATTCATTACAAGTGATTAAAGCCACATCCACATGTTATTCAGGATAGCTAGCTACTGGCGAAACAAGCTTTAAGGCCTCCTTGTTCGAAAAAAGAACGGTTTCTTTACACGAAAATGCGAAAACTATAAGATCTATGACCTGGAACAGATATACGGCACTGTGCACGAAGGAAGACACATCCCACTATAAAAAGTACAGCAGCAGGTACTTCATCATAGTGCAAGAGAATTGAAAGATGAGGGGAATTCAAAGCATCCACTATTCACTTTTGTCTTTCGCGCTGCTGTATACTTAATACTATGATGATATGTACATGATCGCGGATGCAAGAAAAATGTAAGCAAGCGACTACCGCAGTAGTTGGTGCAAAACAACTTTTCTGAACTTGCTCCACAGAGGGATGACACACTGAGGGCAAGAAAGACACCTTCATAGTTGAGGGGCTTCATCCTACCTCTGGTGGCAAACGCTTGAGCCACTTGAAAAGCAACTATTAATCGTTGGCCTGAAATCTTTAAAAACTAAACTGTACAATAAAAAGTACGATCGTCTCTAATAGGTTAGGTTCACAGATGTGCTGGTCTTCAGCTCGAGTCCTGAGGTTTAGTTCAGCATATTTCACATTACGTCTCACAATCCTTCGAGTGATGGTAGAGACTGATAGGAGGCCCAATTATCGCAAACGTCCATATAAAACATCAAGTAAAGCGCAAATTTGGAGGAGTTGGTAAGTGTTCATTTTTGCTCAGAGCATACAGTTTTCAAGGCTTACGCGAAATAACTCTTCCTCGAGAACCGGGTTGGGCGTTCTGCCGTCCTCCTGAATTGATTGAAAACAAACTATCTCTAAAGCTATATCTGTTCAGATCGTGTGAAGGTGTGGATTGTGAAAGTATGAAATCAAGTGAAACCTGATGGTGAATAATTCCATATTTGAGGCACGGCTTATTGCCAGTTGAGCAGTCCTGATGACATTATGGTAACCTTGCACTCGATCAATTGCTTCGAGAAATATAGAGTAATACATGCAAGCGCAAAATATCCCGGCTGAAAATGGCAGTAAGTTGAAAATAATTCAAAACAGACGATAAATGAGCGTAGTGGAAAGCGTCCATGCAAGAACACAAATGAAAGACGAACTGCAGGCGAACATTAATTCCCCAACTAGAGCTCTGGTGAAAAGGACATCATTGCGTCATAATATACTCATAAATTGTACAAGTTTTTTAAATCAACTGTAATTTCAGATTACACAAAAACATTGTAAATAATAAATCTTTGTTTGCTACTGCGCTTCTCAATAAATAAGAGAAAGACAGAGCAAGAAAAAGTGCGAATCGTGCGAACACCAGAAATGAATAGAAAGTGCAGACCATATGCGCAGTTTCTTGCGAGTCTGCATGTTTAATTAGATGTTAAAATTTTCGTATCTTAATTAAATATTTTTATATTGTTGCGGTCCGTGTGTAGAGCAGGCGTCATTTACGCCCAAATTGTCCGACTGTGCTGTTTTCTTCAGCTTTCTGTGGTAATTAAAATCTGGCGAGCAATAAAACCCCTGTCATTCAAACACTGCTTTCATTAATGGCTTTCCGACATTCTGGTCAGTACTGCTCTTCACTCGGTCCTTCCTCGGAGTTAACAGCTTTTTTTCTTGTTATTTCAGCTGTGCGTGCTAATGGAAATCCGCCGCTGATTTAATTACCTGTCATGAATGGGCTGCTTTATCGTGAAAATTTGTGACATTCGAAGCAAAAAAATAGGGCACTTCGTCCCTGCTACAAGTATATATACCCCATCTGGATGCATTTGCTGCTATCACCATCGGGAGCAGAAAAGCTTTGACTTTGTATTCTGAGGCATTTAGCGGTAAGTACCCGAAGGCCATGAGTTCTCCGTAATATGTGAATTCTTTTTCGACACGGCACAACAAGTGGATTGAATGCCTATTTGCGTGGCTGATCAAAGTGTACCGCATACAAATCCCCGTTTTGAATGTCCGGTAGCTGCGATGCTGCTAGATAACGTTAATCATATTACGAGCGATTATAACTGTCGAATTTGTTCTCATTCAGCGACACATTTCGAAAGCTCTTTTTTTTCTACAGTGATTTAAATTTGGTAGGGTAGATAACAAACCAAAAAATCTCTTCATGCATTCGAACAGGAAAGTAACAAGTAGACACAGCATATTTTTCTCATTAGTATAATAGCAATACTAGCTGTTGATCTTATGAACTTAAGGGGATACCGAAATTGCCTCAACGGCTATAATGTTTGGTCGATGCACAATTTCAAGGATCCGATCGTTGCCCCAGAGGCACTTGCAAGCGAACATGAATGTACATCAGTTTATATGCACAAAAATAAATCTGCAGTAGTGAAAGCTTAGATAAATTGGGAGGAAAAGAAATAGAAAATATAATAAAACTTATGAGAATCCCAGCTGCAGAGCCTTTTACGACAGCTTTTCTCAGAGTTCACAGTGACAAGTAATCATATCGCGATCCATTAAATTACGTTGAAATAGAAAGTTTAAGGCATCAGGTTTCCAGTAAAAGCTATCCATAGAGGTCCTGCACTGTTATTTCTCTGCATGCTTCGCCAGGCCACTTTTCTCTTGTGCTCCTGCGAAGCCCACCCTAACCGATTTCACCACTATCTGTGTCGCGACGCGGTATTGCTTGGGATGAACAATATGGGTTTTTGGGTCTTTGGGTCTAGGGCTCAAAAGACATTCTGTGGACATATATTTTCTGTCAAGTTTAAAAAAGCAATAATAATTGTGGGCTAGACGCCTTCATTGAAGTCAGCCACAATTTTATAATCATGTCCTCGTAGGCCTATAGAAACTTAAAAGCATGTAACAGAAGTGTACTTATATCAAATGTTTCACGATGTTTCCCTTCAAAGAAATATTAGCACAAAAAGTTTGCAACCTTCATTAGCATTCTGTCAATGTGACGCTATGAATTTTTTGTTCCTTTCCTTTAAAATGAAGCTCATTTTGGATTCTTTAAGAGGTTTAACACGCCACCATAGCCGTTGCGTTCGCACAAATGAAAGCCTTCGTTATTTTTTGTGATTTTTTGCATTTAGAATACCAAATGAAATCTTAGGCGTGTGAATTATCAAAAAATATTTCCTGCTGGACGGACGGCCAAGAGATCAGTGCAATGTCCGGAATTGCGTTGGATGCGCAGGACCTTGACAAGGTGACATATATTGTGCACATCTTTGCGAGGGCTTGGTAAAGTAGTGATTATCTCAAGAAACATTCAAGATGGCGTAAAAGAAGTGCACGAAATCTTCTCATTAATAAAGAGGCTACTTAGTCTGGGGTAAGCAAAATTTTTGAGCACAGCCTTCTAATTTAGAACTTAGAATATTTTGTCAGAGAGAGCGACGATACCTTTCTTACTGTACCAGAAATAAAAAGCTTGCAAGGCGAGGCTAACAGGAATAGAAAGAGGTCTAGCAAAAATATCCTGAGAGATAAGCGTCCAGTGTCCAGTCTGGAGCTAGAAACAAACGGCAGTGTTCGGAGATGAAGCAAGCTATGCTTAAAAACCTGAACTGGGGTCTCTTAAAAATTATCGAAGGTCGATGCGACAGGCATGAGCAGAGGCTGAACGCTGTCAGCAACAGGAAAGAATATTTGAGAATAGAGAGATCATCGCATTAAAATTACGCCGCATGAAGAGTGCGATGCTTGTTCAATACCGACCAGTACCTGCTGCAAAACGCCAGGGTTGATAATACCTCAATTCAATTTTGGCACTCAATGTATGGTTTGATTGAAAGCAAGTAATTCTTGTTTGGTTCACATGCTCTCGTGTTCTGTACGAAAAAAGCCCAAATAACAGCAAATCTCGTCGCTGTTGTTAAGACATCAACTTTACTTATCTTTAAAATTCGTTTCCTTGTGGGCACTAATTTTGCAATTCATTCTTTGCTGCCACAGCGGCCTGATATGTTCTGGGTTGAACAATTGGCCAGTTGTCTCAGAGCATGCCGCTAGAAAATAGACTCGTTCAGTCCCGCTCTAACATACAAGCAAGACGTTTGAGTGTCTCTTGGTCTTAGATCCAGGGTTTCTTTCTAACGAAGTTGATTATTGATTCACAGCTCCTAATGAGCGCGGAATTGACTTGGAGTGTAAGGCTGCGAACAAAAATTGATGCGAATCTTGTCCCGCCAAGATTTTAAGGCCAGAACGGAAAGTTAATTGCCAAAGAGAAAACATTTCTCAAGCACAAGCCGGACGAATTTTCAAGTGAGAGCGACAGCAGAGACAACACGCTAAAGAAACATCGCTGACCTCATTATCACTGCCCTCTTTATACAGTTCCCAATCTTCTGCGCCATCAAACGCACTCTAAATGTTGAAGTTTCGGAGCAAGCGCTCAACCATGTTTTGAGGGATGTCATCTCAGGCTGCAGCAATCTGAATGTTAGCCACACGCGCTTAATACGGCGTGTTGGAATTAGCTCGAGGGTTCCACTGGTCCGGTTGAATGTCTGACTCTCTTGCCAGCGCTCTCCCTTGGGCCTGTAGCACTTCTCTGGTGACTGGATGTGACGCTGACCTCCGCGATTTCACGAACACAGCCACTTCTGAGTCCAGTTCTGAATGGCTGCTTTTCTTTGGGCCCCTGAAGGCCATCCTAGTTGCTACTCGGTGAGCATAATTTCCATGCCCTTCCAACGGCGAAAATTGTTTACCTGCATTTATAAGTCCCAACGGGCTAACAGATTTCGAAACTGCTGTTACCCTTCGCGACACTTCACTTAAAGGCGGCAGTGTAATGACACCGTCTCTTTGTTACCATGTTGTCAGCGGAAAATGACGCGTGAAGAACTTGCACTAAAAGGAAATGTGTTCACGCCACCACAAGAAGCTAAAAGGAGGTCAAAAAAGCAGCCAATGCTCGTGTGTGCTCTTTTAAGCATCAGTTACTGATAGTAACGGATATATTACTGTCGCCTGCTGGCGTTTGGTGCAGCCTCTGCCTGTGTGCTATTGTTTTTCTTCTTATGCGTTGTCTTAATATTTTAAAGACACAACGTCAAAATCCTGGAATCTAAGCCTACCTAATAGTCTCATTACTCATGTTTTTAAAGAACTATCGTCGAGATTCCAATAAATGTGATAAATATATCTTTCCAAATAACCATTCTCACAGCTAATTAGATACGAATACGCAAACTAATCATCAGCTCCTGCGCACATACGCTGGGTCTGGAATTTGAATGTAACGCGTCATGCAGCGTATTTGCTATCGCGACCTAAGAACGCCACCGATAATACTCTGGCAGATGAGAAGAGCGCGAGGAATTTCGCTGAAGTGACTGGGATAGCCTTGTTTTCTTTTCGAATCACGAGATTAGCAGGTCGACAGAGGCCCAACATATTTTCGTCCAAGACAAATGTGTCCATCACAACAAGGAATATGCCACGACATGACGAACTTCATTTCGGATGGCGTCCAATACGTCGTTTGTGGCATTTCATATCAATCACTGCAGTTAACATTGCTCTCACCTACGTGTCCTGTAAGGTATCTCAGTGATGCGATGTTCTCGAAATGTCCAAAAAACAGAATTTGTTCGGCATTTCTGTCTTCTATCTTCACATACATCTATGAAAAGGCCATACAGCTAGTCTTGTATTTTTTTGTTACTTGTTTTGCTCCATACTCGATCAATAATTGCTCCGCTGTTTTTTTCGCGCACTATATAAGCTATACACCACTGGAATTTGTTTCATAACGGGTACAACTTACACACCTGCTGTGACTTCTTACCTGCAGACTATAGAGTGGTGAGTAAAACAATGCTACCGTCTACTGCACATTTTGTAGTTTCTGAATTCGGAGGTTTATTTCTTACATTTATCATATCTCAGATGAATGTTAGGGCTGCGCTAAGGGTGTTGCGTAACTCGATTTCACAGACCAACCCTGACGTGAAAAGCTCATTGCTACTTTTCAAAGCTGGATTTGGTAAATCTCGCTAACGGAAAATGTGACCTCTAAGCAAACAAGCTTGCAGCGACGTGCCGACAGTGTAGTGCACTCTGTGCTGACACCCAAATCATATGGTCAGGAAAATCTCACCGCTGGGAAGTTGTTAACATCTGTATTTTGGTAATCGTAGTATTTGATACACTTCTAGCTGGACTGAAAAAAGAAACTCCCCTCTACGCCTGGGATTCTTTGCTGCCCACAGGACAGACCTGACCGGGAGGATAATAAATATCTTTCACTTTAACTCCAAACGTGATGTCGAAATGTTTTTATAAAGAAGAAAAACATCAGAAATTGTTTCCTAACTGCTCCTATAGCCCTCCGTTTGCAATTAAATGAACAAAAGTATCGGTGTGCACGCTCATTACCAACACCTGTTCCAAAATATGCCCTCAGATGCAGCAGTGCCTATTGCGCTTGATTTACGACGGTGGGCTGGGCCCAGCTGCTCAGAGCCTTACCACTGAGCCACGGCTGCAGGTTCCATCAAAAAGGCAGCGCCACACCCAGCCAAAAAACAATTTTTCCAAAACTATAACTCGCTGCATGATGACCGCGGTAATTGATTTGCCTGCTGGATTGCTTAATATGCTGTAATTCAGGCACAGTGTTTAGCAGCGTCCTTGCACTCATAAAGATAACATTTCTTGCAATAAAACTTGTTGTTTAAAGCAATTCGCCTGTTTTTTTTGTGGACTTGAATGAACACCGTACATGCTACTGTGTCTACTTTAGAATTTTTGAATTGTAACCTTTTCTTTTCCCGTTATCTCAGCCTCTATCCTGGTGCGTATTCTTTTCATTCTGGCTTCAAAGATGTGCGTTTGTGCGCACTTCAGCCTGTGAGTAGCGCAGATGCTGGAACCTGTGTTGTGGGGCGTAGGATTTATTATGTGTTCGCTCATTTGATTTATATTTCAGCCATTATATGTTTTATGCGAATGACTTGAAGTGACATTCCCATTACTTAACAAAAGCGAACAAATCGCAGGGGCACATGTTGAAACTTTCGAAACTTTGCCTTTCATGTCACTAAATCAGAAAGCTCAGAGTAGAATTAAACCCAGAACCAATGTCAAATGGACCCTGAAGCAACTATTCCTAACGGCGAGGTTGTATAAAATACTACAAAAGACGCACTACTTCATCTTTATCGTCGCGAGCGAGTGTACAAGCCTAGATTATTTTTTCTGCACTTTAAGCCAGAGACAAATTATTATTTTGCAGGCCAAGCCAACATGTCCAACAACTTCGCAGTCAGTCTGCTGTGTCTGGTGGCCGCCATTCTTGGTAAGTGTACGAAATAAAAATTTTGGATACGAAATATTTTTTACTTTCATTTTTCCTAAGCTGGGGGTGGGGGGGCACAAAGTTGTAACCACGGCAAGAAGAACACCGAAACTTTCTCAAATTATCACTCCCCGCTGCCGCCGTAGATATATTTGCTCCCTTTGGCGTAAAAGCCGCACCTTCTAAACAGTAGTCAATGTTAGAGGAGTTTATGCCCCTTTCCCACCCGTCTGTCTTCCTTCTGTCAGCAATCTTAAATGCCGCAGTCATGGGAGAAAAGACTAACTGCTCTGGTTAACTTAATCCTATTGCCCAAGCCTATCACCGTGAAAAAACTTCGCACGGGAAATTGTTAACTAATTTTTTTTTTACCAGAAAGCGCACTGCTGCTTATATATCGCTCTTATATATCGGCGAAACAGTGAACTACGCTCGCATTCAACGAACAAACAAGTATGAATGCAGATTTTCCTAAGAGACCAAATTAAAAAGGAAAATTCTCACCACGAAAATGTTTTAAATAAAGTCGATTATAAATCTATCAGCATATCCGGATTAGAAGACTCTCCAATACACAGTGGAAAGTTGAAATTGTTGAGATTGGCCCTGATTAGTCTAATCACAGGAGTAATCAGGGTCCTGTCATTAGTTTCAACTTTCGACAGTTTATTTGATGGCCTTCTAGACCGGACATAGTGATAGGTTCAAAATGAAACTTATTGGAAGCAACTGCTTTCTGAAAATTTTCCTATTTAACATTGTTCTCCACTCAGTCCAGTTTTCATTGCGAATATTTGTAAACACACGCGTTTCCTCTTAAAGAAACATTCTCATAAATATTGTGACGCAATTGCGCCCCTATGAACGGCTAGAATAGAGCAGCAATGTTTAAAACACTTCAATGCAAACTTCCTAACACATTTCTCTGCTCATTTGCTTTCAGCGCTGCTAACAATGGCACCCAATGGAGCAGAGGCCATTCCTCTATACATTATGGATGAGATGAACAAGGGGAGGGCGGAAGACATGGCTAGCAAGGAATGAAGTTCCCCTGTTGCTGAATAAATACGAGCAGTGAACGACATTTGTATTTGCTCATTTCGTAACATACAATCAAAAGAACAAAGTCTTCCCTGTCAAACATTGCCTTTTTTGTCAATAACTATTCTAAAATGCCACTACTTAGCTTAATATTTCGCAGTCTACAGCCATCGCTTTGTAATTTAAAATTTTCTGGTTGTAAAGTCCCACATGGCGGTGGCCACATTCAGGCAGAAGGGTTTCACATTGAAAACGATGCTCACACCCCCTCTTTGATCAGATGGCAGTAGATATTAATCACAATCTATATACATTGAATGGATACGGTCAATATAGGCGGGGCTTATTCTGAGGAAGGTAGTGCAGCGTTCTAAAATCAGGCTTCCTTCTCTTATTCATTACGATAAAAGTAACGCTGGCAGCACAAAGTGAAAACGATGACGCCACCCGCCGTTTGACACCATGCAAAAACGTTCGGCTTCGCTCTTTGTGACGCTGCTCTCTCAGACATCACAGGCTCGTTGTACTGATATAACATCAGGAGAAATGTTCATCACGATGAGTTCTCGGGTAAGTTTATTCATCGAGAAAAGAAGGTGCGCTTGTCCCGTCCTCTTTCATGCGATTGTCCTATTTGCGCAGCTCATCTTTCCACTATGATGAGAAATCTGCTGATCCCGCAACGGTATGAAAATATTTCGTGTAAGGGAACGAATCTTTAATCACTGCAAATCTAGATCTCGTCTCTTCAAATAAGTAATACTTTTATACTCTTAAAATTGAGATATAAAAATTATACTTTTCGGGCAAACTTGAACCACAGATGTTAATTTTAAATATTGCATAGATTCTAAACGGCCAAGATTCTGCTTTGGCGTCACTGAGGTTTCAAAATGAGTGAGCTATTAAAAAAATTTTCCGTTCTGATTGGCTTCAATAGCCTCAATTGATCCATAATGATTTCTTAAGTACAGGACACCCTGCCCGCTTTGTGGTAAAAACTCTCCTGGTTTCTAAATTTTCAAGATAATTAATTGACTGAAGAGGCCATTTAATGTTGCTGCTCCCAAGTGCCACTGATCCAGCTCGGCATCTTCAATTGCTGCTAAATGTCTGGTCTTAACGTACACCACTCGCCAAATGCGCGTCAGAAAAATGTGCGTTTTAAAAGTCTGTTCATCAAAAGAACTGTTATTTATCTTGTTTCCCCCTAGAAGAAGTGGTTCTAAATCAGCTATTTTAAATGTACCAGATATATCCTCCCCCATCTCAATTTTTCTGTTTTGGACAAGATTGTCGCCTACACTCTACACGCGAATCCTTTTCTTTCTCGCTTAATATGTGCTGAGCATCCTCTCTATAACCTAGATCGTGACTAGATCGGGTATTTCTCTCATTTTTCATGAACGTGTGACAAATTACCCTATGATTTCTCCATCAAAACAAGTCCCTTATATGTTCACCCCCGCATCACACCATTGATTTAGTAATTCCTCACTAACAGCGCTCTGTTTTTAGCAGCCGATGGTTGTATTTCGTATGCATGTCTTTAACAAGCGGTTGACCACAATCTACCATGTGGGGCACTTTTTTGTTGTTAATATACACAATGCTGGCAATAATGGTGATCGCATTTCCTCATGTATTGAGCATTTCGCCGACGATTTCGTTCATTATCCTTAAATAAATAGCCAGTATGCAAAACTGTTTTTGCAATGTGATTTGATGCATCTGAAATTCACATAACAACTCGCTCATTTCTATGCACTAAAAAGTAAACAGGTATGACAATCTCGCCCCCTTCGAACGCACCATTGCTGCACACGTACAGTTATATTTCTGCGTACTTAGAAAATTTCATTTCCTATTAATATCTTAATTATCCCTTCATAACTTTCCATGCCATGCTGAAAATATGCATCACCTCCAAACTGATCACACACTCTGTTAACTGCGTAGCAACGTTTCGCAACCCAAGTAATTGAAAATTATCATTGAGCCAATAAATAATCCGACATTGCGCACGTGGCTGAATGCAACTTGAGGTGGATTGCGGTGAATCATATAGTAAGGCTCAATGGTGAAAATTCATGCAAATACACAACAGCTAATACCCCGGCGCGGTAGCTCAGTGGATGTGGCGCTCGGCTGCTGACCCAAAAATCACGGGTTGGATGATCCCGGCTGCGGCGGTCGAATTTCGATGGAGGCAAAATTCTGGAGGCTTGTGTACTTTGCGGTAGTGCACGTTAAAAAACGAAACGTGGTCAAAATTTCCGGACCCTTTACTACTTCGACCCTCATTACCTCTGTCGTTTTGGGGCGTTACACCCCCACAAACAAAACCAACCTAAACAACTGCTAAGATCCAAGAGTGACTGAATGGATCTGTTAAGATGGAGCACACTTTTATCTCACACATTGTTAAGTCAGTAAGCTTTATCGAGCTGCTCTTTTTAAAAAGCGCGGGTTGCATATTTCGAATTTTTTAAAGTTAAATACGAGACGAGTTTGCATGGAAGTACTTATCATGCAGAAACCAGAAGAGTTGCGCTTTCCAGAGCAGTTGTCTCTTTTCTAGTGTTCTCTCGTTAGGCTTCGCGCATAGGATTTTACGGCAAGTAAGCACGACTGAAACGCACGTCATCACGCCGAAAACGCGCTGTGCGGTTAAGGAATACACTCTTCTCTGGCATCAGCTGTACTCAAAGCGTCACGCTGGGCATCTGCAACCGTTCGACGCCCGGGCTTCACCATAGCCTGCAAAGCAGCTTCCCCTTGCTGCGTGCGACGTGTCTACGCCGCTACGGCTGATAATTCCCGCAAGCACTTCGATGCCTTGCAACCACTCGTAGCGGAGCTTTTTTCAACTGCACCACCCATAGTCGCAACACTTTTTTCAAAAGCCCACACAGCGGCTCGTTCCAAAGCAGACGACGGTCCTCTCACAATTTAAGGCGGCGGCGCGCGAGGGACGTGGTTGCTGCTTATGCCTCACGCTCCCTCTACTGCTTTTGCTGCGGCTCTATGTCGGCCATTGCAATCCATGCACGCGCACTCACCCACACCACCCGCAATCCCAGTAATGCCATCCAGTGTACAGCGCGCGCAGAAGCTGCCCTCTCGAAGTAGTTGGGCTCGTCAGGCATGAGATGGCGCTGCTGCGCGTAATTTCAAAAGCTACGAGACGCTTCATTGAAGTCACGGTCAGCATTACAGATTTTGCTATTGTCGCTTAAGTGTGGCATGAAGAGAAATCCTGTTTTTATTACATAAATTGCTGGATTGGGCAGCAGAGACTGATATCACGAAGTTAAGGACAAATTGACCAAGTCTTTGTGTGGCGCTCGTTCATACGATAAAGAAAACAAACACGTTATTTCAGCAATTATGAGGAAGAGTATATATGACATAAAAAAATATTTTTCGGAGTTTCAAGATGACAGAGAGAGAGCTGTAGTTAAAATTACACTATTGTAAGTGTGCATGCACTCAATTCCACACTTCTTCATCTGCCTTGTGTCTGGCTACACATACATCCACACATCATAGCAGAGTACTTATAGTACTTGGTCTACATTATTATATACACAATTCTCGCAATTTTGAGCAAAGTAAATGACGTTCGCGTTGAAATGATACCGGACAGCTCAAGAGGGACTCTTTCAACAAAAACTTATTGCATAGCGCTGATAAATCCCAAATGCCGACATAAAATTTATGATACAAATATAAACCTTATAAAAATTATCTCAGGGCCGTTAATGCATGCTGCAGAAGGTAGATATGCAGCGCCGAGGATCAGTTTCGTTTCATCAATGTCTGTTTAGTTGCTGGGTAATGAATGGAAAGAAAGGTGGGCTGTTCCGTCCTTGGGCACCTATAAAGTATAAAGGAATGACTTAGACAATTTATTCACGATAAGTGAACATTTCTGATTGTCATGCTCCACGAGCTTACAAAGCGCAGAATTAGGTCCTAAAAACAGATTGAGTCATCTTCACTCAACATCAGTATAGTTTCTACGCTTAATACCTTTAAGTTGTATCCAGCAAAAATAGCGTTTATCCAGTGCTCGCTCCTTTCATGAATTTTGTCGTAATAGAGGGTGTAATCTTAAGAAAAAACATCGTTATTCTAGATTGTCTTAACCAAGACATTTAAACTCCTGCGCATTAACCGGAGAACAGAGCTGTTAATAACTGCGGGACAAACAAATCATGTTTGCACCGCTGTAGCCTTGAAAGGCAAGCAATGCACTCGAATAAAACATCCTGTCGTATAAAAATAAGCGCATCTGGCTATGTTAAAGGCAAAGAATTTAAATGTTCGCCAATGTACATAAACGCATTGAACGCGCAATACACAGAGTGGGCGCTCTTCAGCAGCAATGAATCTGCGATATTTTGCGCAAACACTCTCATCTAGGAGGAATTTTAAAGTATTTTACGAACAAACCCAAGCTGCTTGAAACATTCTTAATACCCCGTATCCGAAGCGAAACATAAAAATTCGGGTTTTTTCTCCGAAAGATGGTGTTCACTGCCACCAGCAATCCCTACCAGCACATCGTAACCACTCGACATCGACATCATGTGTGTGCTCAGCTGCGGGGCGCGTTCACTTTCTTTTCAGTTTCGCAAAGTCGACAGCAAGCCCCTCAAGCATGTTCATAAACAAATGGCAGAGGTCGTGACTCGCCCTAATCACGTAATGCCATTGACGCACATTAACATTCTTGTAACTCACAGGTGACAGTCGTACGTCTCTGCCGAAGCATTAGCATTCGATAATAGCAGCATTAAGTGGCGGCTAAAAGTAGATTGAAAAATACACTGTTCGGATATAAAAATCGCAAAGCCACTCATAGATTAAAGTGGCGTAAGAAAAACACCTAACATGCGAAAATCTCTAGCGCTGTATCCACAAAGAATGCATGATAAGTTGAAGGGATATTTTCTTGGGCTAGGCGATAGAATGCATTCTTGCTCCTTTTGATGTTTCTGCTGTTTTGAATTATTCACGATGTGCGCTGTAATATTGAACATACCAGTGTTGGCAGCTATGAAAACTAATGTGCTTGGGAAGAGCGCGGATTTATTGATGCTGTGAAGAGTTTATTTCATTACAGTTATAGACTGGACCAACTGACTCTCTAAGGGACATAAATATGTGCCTGAAATATAGATAAGGCCTAAATTGCAACGAGGCTATATTATTCCTGCGAATAGGATGAACTCCACTGCAGAACTCTCAGAGTGGTTTTCTACGTGCAGTTATTATTTTTCTCTTCCAATTAAAAATCAGACAGGAAGAGTTTCTCCCAGTATTGAGTCATTTTACCCTGCCGCTGCCCAATTATGAACTGGAAGAATGACAGGAGACATAATAAGACCATCTGTTCAAAGTCAGCTTAACATCTGTTCACTCCGACTGTGCTGACTTAGACCACCAAAATACAGTGTTCTGTGATTTTACTTTGTTTATTGTCGATTAGCTTTTATTGATCTGGTCATCATGTCTGGCTTTCGGTGCGTAGGCATGCACTTTAGGAGCTTGTCTCTCTTATTAGCATAATTACGATAGCTTCCAAATTATCGTTAATAATATAGAACACCTCTATGTTCCAAGCCATATCCTGTTTGATGAGGAATCCCACAAATAGTTCTTGTTTGTCTTCTAATCAATGATAGCACAGTATATGCCAGCCCCTTAGTACTGCATACGTTTCATCTGTCCTAATTGACCGTACTAAGCCCTATGGCAGCCAATTTAATACCCTCTAGTTCCTCGAAGAGAACATTTAGGCTATCCTTACTGGATAACGTTCCAGCGTTAAACGTGTCCAGGTTCAGTTTCCAATGGCGGCTGGTCCGCAGCAAGAGATTCTTAGCACCTTCCGGTGCGTCAACGGTATGACCACCGCCTTGGCCAATTGGTCCTCAGCTGCTGGGAACTTAGGACCGGCGCTGAATACGCGTGCTAAGGCCTTAGTTTCAGGACTCCGGGAATGGAACGGCGGGCACCAAGGTCTTTGCCACCCGTAATGGCACCAGTCCAGGTTTAGTGACCCGGCGGGGCGGTTAATCGGTCGCCTCGAAGTCTGGCAGGACGTGGCCGGCAAGAGCACAAAAAAGCTGTCCGTCCTCCATGCATCTGCTCCGTTATCCATTTCTTACGCTCGGCGCGCTGTGGTTGTTTCCACGCCCCATGCGGGCGTCGTCAACTTCATCGTTGACAGCGCTGGTTGACGGAGTATGTCGGTAGTTTCTTAAACTAGTTTTTCAAAAACTGGAATTAATTGCCATTTGCAATCGTGACCAGTTCATTACTAATCCCACCTCGACCGCCAGCTCTCAACTTTTGGAAGGCGATCGTCTTGGGTTTGTAGTTTGAACCAGACCTAATTTATAGTTAACGGTAACCTTTCTATGATAGCTGTAATGTTTTATTTGTAGTTGAGCTGATGTGAATAAATATTCAGAAATCAATGATTGCTTTAATTCCCAAGACTAGGAATTATGTAGGATGATGGCTACATTTACTATGCCTCCGGAAGCATCAAAAAGCACTTCCCTTTCACAACAGTATTATATTTTTTGATGCAGACACAAAAAAAGAACACTATGTCATACAAGACCCAAACGCAAAACATTGCACATAAAAAACGTTCATGATGGTTTCGACAACTTAAAGGTATTTAGCGTAGAAAAATACTGATATTTAGTGAAGATGACTCAATGAGTTCTTAGGACTTATTTCTGCACTTTGTAAGCTCGTGGAGCATGGCAACCAGAAAAGTTCACTTAGCGTGATTAACTTGTCTAAGTCATTCCTTTCTACTTTATAGGTGGCCCAGGACTGAACAGTCCACCTTTCTTTCTATTAATTACCCAGCAACTAAAAAGACATTGCTGGAACTAATATGATTCTCGACGCTCAATATCTGCATTCTGCAGCATGCATAAACAGCCCTGAGATGATTTTTATAAGGTTTTTATTTTTATCATAAATTCGGTCACTGCTGTTGGGATTTACCAACGCATTACAACAAGTTTTGGTTAAAAGAGTCCCTCTTGAGCTGTACAATATCATTTCAACGCGAACATCATTTACCTGCCTCAAAATTGCGAGAATTGTGTATATAATAATGTACACCAATTACCATGAGTACGCTGCTATGAAGTGTGGATGTATGTGTAGCTAGACACAAGGCAGAGGAAGAAGGCTGGAATTGAGTGCATGCACGCTTACAATAGTGTTATTTTAACTACAGCTCTCTCACTGTCATCTTGAAACTCCGAAAAATATTTTTTTTACATCATATATACTCTTCCTCATAATTGCTGAAATAACGTGTTTGCTTTGTTTATCGCATGAACGTGCGTCCACGAAGACTTGGTCAATTTGTCCTTCACTTCGTGATATCAGTCTCTCCTGCCCAATCCAGCAATATATATAAGAAATACCGAATTTCTCTTCCAGCCACAGTTTCACGAGAGCAGCAAAAGCTGTAATGGCGACCGTGCCTTAAATGAAGCGTATAGTCGCGCTTGGAATTACGCGCAGCAGCGCCATCTCATGCCTGACGAGCCCAACTACTTCGGGGAGGGCAGCTTCTGCGCACGCTGCGCACTGGATGGCATTGCTGGGCATGCGGTTGGTGTGGGTGAGGGCGCGTGCATGGATTGCAATGGCCGACATAGAGCCGCAGCAAAAGCAGTTGAGGGAGCGTGAGGCATCAGCAGCAACCGCGTCCCTCGCGCGCCGCCGCTTTAAATTGTGAGAGGACCGTCGTCTGCTTTGGAACTTGGCGCTGTGTGGGCTTTTGAAAAAGTGTTCCAACTATGGGTGGTGCAGTTTGAGAAAGCTCCGCCACGAGTGGTTGCAAGGCATCTAAGTGCTGCAAGCAGCAAGGGGAAGCTGCTTTGCAGGCT
The DNA here is from genome assembly GCF_052857255.1 of Amblyomma americanum. Classification (NCBI taxonomy): domain Eukaryota; kingdom Metazoa; phylum Arthropoda; class Arachnida; order Ixodida; family Ixodidae; genus Amblyomma; species Amblyomma americanum. The sequence continues at coordinate 71,351,103 of NC_135498.1, read as the reverse complement.
ATGGCTAATCCCGGGCACCTAACCGTCGGCGATGCCCAGCGTGACGCTTGGAGTACAGCTGATACCAGAGAAGAGCGTATTCCTTAACCGCACAGGGTGTTTTCGGCGAGATGACGTGCGTATCGGGCGTGCTTGCTTGCCGTAAAATCCAATGCGCGAAGCCAAACGAGAGAACACTGCAAAAGAGAAAACTGCTCTACGGGTCGAGATTGTCATACCTGTTTACTTGTTAGTGCCTAGTAACAAGCGAGTTGTTATGCTAATTTCAGATGCATCAAATCACATTGCAAAAACAGTTTTGCATACTGGCTTTTTATTTATGGATAATGAACGCAATCGTCGGTGAAAACCTCAATAGATCAGGAAATGCGATCACCATTATAGCGATCATTGTGTATATTAGCAATAAAAAAGTGCCCCTTATGGTATTTTGTGGTCCACCGCATGTTAAAACACATGCACACGAAATATAACCATCGGCTGCTAAGAACAGAGCGCTGTTAGTGAGGAATCACTAAATCAATTATGTGATGCGGGGGTGAACATATAAGGGACTTGTTTCAGACGGAGCAGTCATGGGGCAATTTGCCACAAGTTCGTGAAAAATTTAAGAAATTCCCGATCTAGTCCCGATGTAGGGTATAGAGAGGATGATCAGCAGTTATTAAAAGAAAAAGAAAGGGCTTCGCTTGCAGGGTGTAGGCGAAAATCTTGTCGTCCGGAACGAAGAAAATCAAGGTCCAGTTGATGAAGGTTACCAAGGTTGAAAATAAGATATGTGAACTAATGATTAGCAAATAATGCTAATAATCCATTAGCGCTGCAAATAAGGACAGAACGAGCGTTACATTACTTGAAAAGCGTATCCGTGTTACTCACATTGCCCACTAGCGGCAGGACGCTGTCCGGCAGGAATTGTGTACAAACGATGGCCGAGTCACTGCTGACTTTAGGTCCGTGATTTAAGAAAAAAATTAAACTATTTTCATCGCTACCACAACCGAAAGAAATCTTCAATCTTGGAATATATTTCGCCAGTTCAGTTTAATATATTACTGTAGGATGCATCGGAATCAATGTGCGAGTGCGCATTTTGTGTATTACAACAGCAGCGGCGTCTATAAACACTGCAACGATTTGATAAGACCATTCGTCAACGGAAGCCTCCTTGATGGTTTTTGGTTATGGTGTTCGGCTGCTGACCCTCAAGACGTTATTTCGATACCGGCCATGGTGGTTGCATTTTGATGGATGCAAAATTGTAGAGGCCCGTGTACTGTACGCTGGCAAGGCGAACTTAAAGAAACCTATGTGGTAGAAATTATCCGGAACCTTCGGCTACGGCGTCCCTCATAGCCTGAGTCGATTTTGGACAGTAAACACCGTAAAAAAAACCAGGATATTCGTAATCAGGGATGACATTACTGCTTATGTCAGCAAGTGATAAAGCTTTCCCATAAGGACCCTTCATACCTGACTAAAATTTGAAACATTTCCAGAAAGAAGGATCGAAAGAGTGTCGCATTATGGAATCACGATCCGGCGCGTTGAAACAGACGTGCATAACTTCGAAAGGCCTATGTAGAACTCAAGGATTAGGAACGGGTTGTTGACTTGCTACCGTTTGCGGAACAGCTTTTTTCTTTCTGAAGAGCTTCTGGAAAGATAATGTAACTAAAGACGCGGTTTTCTACTCGAATTGATATAGAAGAGGAGAATTATGCTCACTAATTTCAATTACTTCTTATTAAAACTCATTATTCATTGACTGTAGTGTCAATGAAATCATGCATCTATGTATTGAGGTAATTTCACGTTATTAGTTAATTGCAGTACTGTTACCGAATCTGTACTCTCCAATTATTTTTATTGTGGGATTTGAACATGGTGTGCAGTTATTTGACATCGTAAAGTGAATAAAGAAGTGGTCTCTTGGCCTAGGCTGTGTTTCATGGAGTGTACGAGATGAGGGAGGATATATCTGGTACAATTAAAATAGCTGAATTGGAACCAGTTCTTCTAGGGTGAAATATAAGATAAATAACAGTTTATTTTGAGGAACAGACTTTTAAAATACACATTTTTCTGACGCGCATTTGGCGAGTGGTGTACGTTAAGACAAGGCATTTAGCAGGAATTGAAGATGCCGAGCTAGATCAGGGGTACTTGGGAGCATCAACATTAAATGAACACTTCAGTCAATTAATAATCTTGAAAATTTAGAAACCTAGAGAGTTTCTACCTCAAAGCGGGCAGGGTGTCGCGTTCTTAAGAAATAATTATGAACCTATTGGGGCTTTTGTAGCTAATCAGGACGGAAAAAACTTTTAATAGGTCACTCATTTGGAAGCCTCAGAGGCGCCAAAGAGAAATCGCGGCCGATTAGAATCTATGCTATATTCAAAATTAACATCTGTGGTTCAAGTTAGCCAGAAAAGTATAAATTTTGTATCTCAATTTTAAGAGACTAACAGTATTACTTATTTGAAGAGACGATATCTAGGTTTGCAGTGATTACAGAGTCGTTCCCTTACACGTAATATTTTCATACCGTTGCGGGATCAGCAGATTTCTCATCATAGTGGAAAGATGAGCTGCACAAAAGGGACAATCGCATGAAAGAGGACGGGACAAGCGCACCTTCTTTTCCCGATGAATAAACTTACCCGAGAACTCATTGTGATGAACATTTCTCCTGATGTTATATCAGTACAACGAGCCTGTGATGTCTGAGAGAGCAGCGTCACAAAGAGCGAAGCCGAATATCTTTCAGTGCGTCGAACAGCGGGTGTTGTCTTCTTCGTTTTCACTTTATGTTACCAGCGATACATCTATCGTAGATGAATAAGACAAGGAAACCTGATTTGAGAACACTGCACTACTTTCCATACAATAAACGCCGCCTATAACGACGGTGTCCATCCACTTTATATGGATTGCGGTTAGTATCTGCTGCCATCTGATCTACGCGGGTGTGCGAGCGTCGTTTCCATCATGATACCATTCTGTTTGAATTTGGCCGCCACCATTGGCACTTTACATACAATTTTTTTTTAAATCGCAAAGCAATTGTTGCAGATTGCGAAATGTTCAGCTTAGTAGTGGCATTTGAAAAAAGTTATTGACAAAAAAGGCAATGTTTGACATTTAAGACTTTGTTCTTTTGTTTGTATGTTACGAAATGAGCAAATGCGGATGTCGTTCACTGCCCGTGTTTATTCAGCAACAGGTGAACTTCATTCCTTGCTAGCCATGTCTTCTGCCCTCCCCTTGTTCATCTCATCCATAATGTATAGAGGAATCGCCTCAGCTCCATTGGGTGCCATAGACAGCAGCGCTGAAAACAAAATATCAGAGAATTGTGTTAAGAAGTTTGAATTGAAGTGTTTTAAACATTACTGCTCTAATCTAGCCGTTCATAGCGGCGCACTTGCGTCATAATTTTCATGACACTGTTTATATAAGAGGAACCGCGTGTATTTACAAATATCCGCGATGAAAGTTTGACTTAGTGGGGAACAATGTTATATAGCAACATTTTCATAACGCAGTTGCCTCCAATAAACTTGATTTTGAACCTATCAGTGTATCCTGTCTTGAAGCCCATCAAATATACTGTCGAAAGTTGAAACTAATGACAGGACCCTGATTAGTCCTTTGAACAGACTAATTAAGGCCATTCTCAACAATTTCAACTTTCAACAGTTTACTAGAAAGTCTTGTAATCCGGATATGCTGATTGGTTGATAATCGACTTTATTGAAAGGATTTTCGTGCTGAAAATGTTCCTTTTCAGTTTGGTTGCTAGGGAGATCTGCACTCAAGCTTGTTGGTTAGTTGAATGCAAGCGTAGTTCACTGCTTCGCCGATATATAAAAGGGATATATAAGCAGCAGTGCGCTTTCTGGAAAAGAAATTTAGTTAATGATTTCCCGTGTGAAGTTTTTTCACAGTGATAGGCTTGGGGAATATGATTAGGTTTACCAGAGCAGTTAAAGTCTTTTTCTTCCATGACTGTGGCATTTAAGATTGTTTGCTGACAGAAGGAAGAGAGACGGGTGGGAAAGGGGAGGAAACTCCTCCAACATTGACCACTGCTTAGATGGTGCGGCGTATCCGCCAAAGGGAGCAAATGTAACTACGGCGGCAGTGGGGACTGATAATTTGAGAATGTTTCAGTGTTCTATTTGCCGCGGTTACCAGATCGTGTTCCCCCTATTTTGGCGAAAATGATAGTAAAAAGTATTGCACATTTAAAATTTTAATTTCGTAAACATACCGAGCATGGCAGCCACCAAAGACAGCAGACGGACTGCGAAGGTGTTGGACATGTTGGCTTGGCCTGCAAAATAATAATTTGTCTCTAGCTTGAACTGCAGAAGAAATAATCTACTCTTGTACACTCGTTCGCGACGATGATGGCGAAATAGTGCGTGTTTTGTAGCATTTTATGAAGCCTCTTCTTTAGGAATAGTTGCTTCAGGGTCCATTTGACATTGGTTCTGGGTTTAATTCCACTCTGAACTTTCTGATGTAGTGACATGAAAGGCAAAGTTTTGAAAGTTTCAACATGTGCGACTGCGATTTGTTCGCTTTCGTAAAGTAATGGGAATGTCACTTGCAAGCCATTCCCATTACACATATAATGGCAGGGATATAAATCAAATGAACAAACATATAATAATTCGTACTCCGCACATCACATTTTTCAGCATCTGCGCTACTCACAGGCTGCATGAAGTCTGAATGAAAAGGATGCGCACCAGGATAGAGGCTGAGATAACAGGAACAGAAAAGGTTACTATTCAAGAATACTATACTAGACGCAGTAGCATGTACGGTTTTCAATCAAATCCACAAAAAACATGCGAATTGCCTTAAATAGTGGTGAGTTTTATTGGAAGAAATGTTATATTTATGACTGCAAGGACACTGCTTAACACTGTGCCTGAAAAACAGCATATTAAGCAATCCATGAGGCAAATCAATGACCGCGGTCACCATGCAGGAAGTTATAGTTTTCGAAAAAATGTTTTTCGGCAGGGTGTGGCGCTGCCTTTTTGATGGAACCTGCAGCCGTGGCCTAACGGTAAGGCGCTGAGCCGCTGGGCCCAGCCGACCGTCGTAAATCGAGCGCAATAGGCGCTGCTGCATCTGAGGGCATATTTTGGAACAGCTGTTGGTAATGGGCTTACATACGGATAGTTTTGCTCTTTTAATCGCCGACGGAGGACTATAGGAGCCGTATCGGTAAAAATTGAGATTTTACTTTCTACAAAAAAAAATTGACATCGCGTTTGGAATTAATGTGAAAAATATTTATTATCCTCGCGGTCAGGTCTTTCCTGCGGGCAGCTATGAATCCCAGGCGTAGGCGGCAGTTTCTTTTTTAATTTTCAGTCCAGCTTGAAGCGTATCAAATACTACGATTACCAAAATACAGATGTTAAGAACTTCCCGGCGGTGAGATTTTCCTGACCACGATTTGGGTGTCAGCACACAGTGCACTGCTCTGTCGGCACGTCGCTCTAAGCTTGTTTGCTTAGAGGTCGCATTTTCCGTTAGCCAGATTTACCAAATCCAGCTTGGAAAGTAGCAACGACCTTTACACGTCAGGGTTGCTCTGTGAAACCGAATTACGCGACATTCTTAGCGCAGCCCCAACATTCATCTCAAATATGAGAAATGTAAGAAATAAACCTCCGAATTCAGAAACTACAGAATGTGCAGTGTATGTGCAGTGGACGGTGGCATAGTTTTACTCACCACTCCTTAGTCTGCAGGTAGGAAGTCACAGCAGCTGTGTAAATTGTACCCGTTATGAAACAAATGCCAGTGGTGTATTGCTTATATCTTGCTCGAAAAACACAGCGGAGCAATTTTTGATCGTGTATGGAGCAATACAACTAGCAAAGAAAAAGTACAACACAAGCTGTTTGGCCTTTTCATAGATGTCTGTAAAGATGGAAGACAGTAATGCCGAACAAATCCTGTTTTTCGGAAACTTCGAAAACATCACATCACTGAGATACTTTACAGGAGACATAGGTGACAGATATGTTATCTGCAGTGATATGAAAGGCCATAAACGACGTGTCGGACGCCATGTGAAATGGAATTCGTCATGTCGTGGCAGGTTCCTTGTAGTGATGGACACATTTTTCGTGGACGAAAACACCTTGTGCCTTTGGCGATCTGTCAATATCGCGATTCGAAAAGAGAACAAGGCTATGCCAGTCACTTCAGCGAAATTCCTCGCGCGCTTCTCATCTGCCAGAGTATTATCGGTGGCACTTTTCGTTCGCTATAGCAATAAAGCCGCATGACGCGATATATTCAAATTCCACACCCAGCGTATGTGCGCAAGAGTTGATGATTAGTTTGCGTATTCTTATCTAATTAGCGATGAGAATGGTTTGTTTGGAAAGATAATTTACCACATTTATTCGAATCTAGACATTAGTTCTTAAAAAACAAGAGTTATGAAACAATTATGTAGGATTAAATTCCAAGATTTTGACGTTGTGTCTTTAAAATATGAATACAACGCATAAAAACAAAAAAGTAGCACACGGGTAGAGGCTGCATGAAACGCCAAAAGAGAAAAGCAATACATCCGTTACTATCAGGAACTGATAACAAAAAGAGCACACACGACCGTTGGCTGCTTTTTTGACCTCGTTTTAGCTTCGTGTGGTGGCGTGAACAGATTTTCGTTGTAGTGGAAGCTGTTCACACGTGGTTTTCCGCTGACAACATGGCAACAAGGAGACGGTGTCTTTACACTGCCGCCTTCAAGTGAAAAGTCGGAACGTGTAAATGTATGAATAGAATTTTCACCGATGGAGGGGCAGAGAAATTATGCTCACCGACTAGCAACGAGGATGGCCTTCAGGGGCCGGAAGAAAAGTCGCCATCCACAACTGAACTGAGAACTGGCTGTGTTCATAATATCGCGGAGGTCAGTGTCACTTCCACTGACCAGAGAAGTGCAACAGGCCTAAAGGAGAGCGCTGGCAAGAGAGCCGGGCATTCCAGCGGACCAGTGGAACACTCGAGCTAACTCCAACATGCCCTATGAAGCGCGTGTCGCTAACAGTTTGATTGCTGCAGCCTGAGATGACATCCCTCAAAACTTGGTTGCGCGCTTGCTGCGAAACTTTAGCATTTAGAGTGCGCTTAATGGCGTAGAAGATTGTGAACTGTATGAAGAGGGCAGTGATAATGAGGTCAGCGATTTTTCTTTTGCGTGTTTTCTCCGCTGTCGTTCTCACTTGCAAATTCGCCCGGCTTGTACTCGAGAAACTTTTTTTTTCTTTTTGGCAATTAACTTTCTCTTCTGGCCTTAAAATATTGGCTGGACAAGATTCAAATCAATGTATTTCCGCAGCCTTACACTCCAAGTGAATTCCGCGCTGATAGGTGCTGTGAATCAGGAATCATCTTCGCTACAAAGCAAACCTGGATCCAAGACCAAGAGAAACTCAAACGTCTTGCTTGTATTTTAGAGCGGGACTGAACGAGTCTATTTTCTAGCGGCATGCTCTGAGAACACACGCTCTTCATCGCTCCTTAGATCTTTCATTCGCTATTATCTCATAGGCCACTCAAGGTTCGTTTCTCACTCGACTTCGATTTATCGTCTACCTACGGGCATGTTACCGAACAACTATGAAAGAAAAACGAAGCTCTTATGATGGAAATTTGTCTGTGTCGATTGTGTCAGTGAAGCTTAAGCTGTCAAGGTCACAGGATAAGGGGTCAGTTCGTCTGTTTCTCTTTGAAGCTCATGCAGAGCCATGAGGGGTAGGGGTATTCACTGCTTATGTTCACAAACATTTTTTCGAATGCCGGACTTCTGATGCCTCTATATCTCAACGCCTTTGTCGAGCTGCAGTTGTTGTAATTCGAGTATTCCACTAACTACCTGCCGACACGGATATTCCCTTGTTCTTGTTACTGTTAACAAGCGTCAGCTGGCCAATTCTTCAACCCAAAACATATCAGGCCGCAGTGGCAGCAAAGCATAAATTCCAAAATTAGTGCGCGCAAGGAAACGAAAGTTGAATATTAGTAAAGTGGATGTCTTAACAACCATCGACGAGATTTACAGTTAATTGGGCCTTTTTTGTACAGAACACGAGAGCATGTAAACCAAAGCAGGAATTGGTTGCTTTGTATCAAACCATACTTATAGGTGCCAAAAGTGAATCAAGGTATTATCAACCCTGGTGTGTTGCTGCACGTACTGGTCAATATTAATCAAGCCTGGCACTCTTGATGTAGCGTATTTTTAATGCGATGAGTCTCTCTATTGTAGAATTTTCTTTCCTGTTGCTGACAGGGTTCAGCCTCTGCTGATGCCTGTTGCTTCGTCCTTCGATAATTTTTCAGAGACAACCAAGTTCCGGCTTTTAAAGAATAGCTTGCTTGGTCTCCGAACACTGTCTTTTGTTTCTAGCTCCAGATTGGACACTGAAAGCTTATATTTCAGGCTTTTTTTGCTAGACCTCTTTCTGTTCCTGTTAGCCCCACCTTGGAAGCTTTTTATTTCAGGTACAGTAAGAAAGCTATCGTAACTCGGTCTGGCGAAACATTCTAAGTTCTAAATTAGAAGGCTGTGCTCAAAAATTTTGCTTTCCCCAGACTAAGTGGCCTCTTTATTAATGAGGAGATTTCGTGCACTTCTTTTACGCCATAATGAATGTTTCTTGAGATAATCACTATTTTACTCAGACCTCCCAAAGATGTGCACAATATATGTCATCTTGTCAAGGTCCTGTGCATCCGACGCGATTCCGGACATTGCACTGAGCTCTTGGCCGTCCGTCCGGCAGCAAATCTTTTTTGACATTTCACATGCCTAAGATTCTATTTAGTTTTTAAATACATAAATTCACAGAAAATACCAATAGCCAACATTTGTGTGAACGCAACGGCTATGGAGGCGTCTTAAACCTCCTAAAACTTCCATAAAATAAGCTTCATTCTCATGGCAGGGAACAAAAAATTCATAGCATAACATCTACAGGGTGCCAATGAAGGTTTCTGAATCGAAAGGCTATTATTTGTTTCAAGGAAACAGTAAACCATTTGTTATAAGTCTACTTCTGTTACATGCTTTAAAGTTTCATTTGGCCTACGAGGACACGATTATAAATTGTGACTGACTTTAAGGAAGGCGTCTAGCCCAGAACAATTATTGCTTTTCCTTACTTGACAAAAAATATCTGTCCACAGAATATCTTTTGAGCCTAGACCCAAATACCCAAAAACCCTTATTGTTCGTCCCAAGGAATACAGCGTCGCGACACAGATAGTGGTGAAATCGGTTAGGGTAGTCTACGCAGAACCACAAAAAAAGGTAGCCTGGCGAAGCATGCATATAAATAAGAGTACAAGACCAATATAGATCGATTTTACCAGAAAATATATGCCTTAAGCTTTCTATTTGAACGTTATTTTATGGCTCGCCATATGACTACGTGTCACTGTGAACTCTGAGAGTGGTTGTCGTAGAAGGCTCTTGAGCTGGGATTCTCATCAGTTTTATTCTATTTCCTATTTGGTTTTTCGTCATTTTTCTCTGAGCTTTTACTACTCTGCATTTATTTTTGTTCATATAAACCGGTCTACATACAGGTTTCCTTGCAAGTGCCGCTGAGGCAACGATCGGATCATGTACATTGTGCATCGACCAAACATTATAGCCTTTGAGGCAATTTTGGTATCCCCTTAAGTTCATCAGATCAACTGCTAGCATTACTATTTTACTACGGAGACGAAAATGCTGTGTCTATTTGTTAGTTTCCTGTTCGAATGCATGAAGGGATTTCTTGGTTTGTTGTCTTCCCTACAAAATCTAAAGCACTGAAGAAAGTAAAAATAAGCTTTTCCGAAATCAGTCGCTATGTGAGAACGAACTCGGCAATTGTAATCGCTCGTATTAGTATTAACGTTATCTTGCAGCATCGCAGCGACCCGACATTCAAAACTGGGATTGGTATGCGGAACACTTTGAAGAGCCACGAAAATAGGCATTCAGTCCAATTGTTGTGCAGTGTCGACAAATAATTCGCATATTACGGGGAACTCATGGCTTTCGCGTACTTACCGTTAAATGCCTCAGATTACAAAGTCTAAGATTTTCTGCCTCCTGATGGTGATACAGCAGCAAATGCATCCAGAACGGGTATATATACTTGTAGCTGGGACGAAGCGTCCTATATTTTTGCTTCGAATGTCAGAAATTTTGACGATAAAGCAGCGCATTCATGACAGGCAATTTAATCAGCAGCGGAGTTCCATTCGCACGGACAGCTGAAGTAACGAGAAAAAAGTTGTTAACTCCGAGGAAGGATGAAGTGAAGAGCAGTACTGACCGGAATGTTGGAAAGTCTGTAATGAGAGCAGTGTTTGAATGACAGCCATTTTATTGCTCGCCAGATTTTAATTACCACGCAAAGCTGAAAAAAACAGCACAGTCTGACAATTTGGGCGTAATAGACGCTAGCTCTACACACAGACCGCCACAATATAAGAATAGTTAAGATAAGAAAATTTGAAGATCTGATTAAACAAGCCAACGCGCAGGAAACTGCGCATATGGTCTGCACTTCCTATTCATTTTTGATGTTCGCACGATTCGCACTTTTCCTTGCTCTGTCTTTCTCTTATTTATTGAGAAACACAGTAGCAAACATAAAGATTTATTATTTCCAATGTTTTTGTGTAATCTGAAATTACAATTCATGTAAGAAACCTGCTGGGCTATTTATGTGTATAATATGACGCAATGATGTCCTTTTCCCCAGAGCTCTTGTTGGGACATTAATGTCCGCCTGCAGTTCGTCTTTCATTTGTGTTCTTGCATGGACGCTTTCCATTGCGTTAATTTATCATATCTTCTGAATTATTAATAAATTTGCTGCCGTTTTCTGCTGGGAGATTTCTGCGGTTGCATGTAATACTCTCTATTTTTATAAGCAATGGGTGGAGTGCAAGGTTAACATAATGTCATCAGGACTGCTCAAGTGGCAATAAGCCGTGGCTCAAATATGGAAATATTCACCATTCGGTTTCCCTTGATTTCATACTTGCACAATCCACACCTTGAGAAGATTTGAACAGATATAGCTCTAGAGTTAGTTTGTCCTTTCAATCATGTGAGGTGAACGCCAGAACGGCCAACCAGGTTGCCGAGGAAGACTTATTTCACGTAAGCTTTGAAAACTGCATGCTCTGAGGAAAAATGAACACTTACCAACTCCCCCAAATTTGCTCTTTACTCGATGTCTTATATGGACATTTGCGAAAATTGGGCCTCTCATCAGTCTCTACCATCCCTCGAAGGATTGTGAGACGTCATGTGAAATATGCTGAACAAAACCGCAGGACTTCAGCTGAAGACCAGCACATGTGTGAACTTAGCCTATTAGGGACAATCGCAATTTTTAAAGTACAGTTCAGTTTTGAAAGGTTTCAGGCCAGCGATTGAATGTTGCTTTTCAAGTGGCTCAAGCTTTTGCCACCAAAGGTAGGGTGAAGCCCCTTAAAAATGAAGGCGCGTTTCATGTCCTGTGTGTCATATCTCCATGAAGCAAGTTCAGGATAGTTGCTTTGCACCAACTACAGCGGTAGTCGCTTGCTTACATTATTCTTATTCTTGCGGCAGCGTTTATGTACATATCTTCATAGTATTAAGTACACAGCAGCGTGAAAGTCCAATAGTGTATGCTTTGAAATTCCTCTCATCTTTCAATTCTTATACGCTGCGATGAAGTATATGCTGTTGTACGTTTTATAGTAGGCTTGGTCTTCCAGTGTGCACGATACTGCCTATCTTTTCCAGGTCATAGATCTTATGGTTTTTGCAATTTCGTTCAAAGAAACTGTTTTGTTCGCACAAGGAGGCCTTAAAGCTTGTTTCGCTTGTCTCTTGCTATCCTGAATCCCATGTTGATGTGGCTTTAATTGCTTTTATTACAGTTATTTTTTATAAGAACTCTTGTGGTGCAGTGTAAACGGATACGGTTATGCATTTGAAACATATTGTAGAACTGTAGGGATTCCTCCAGTTCAGTAAAGAAACCTCTAGAAGCGCGTGTTTTCTTATCGTTTCCTGAGATGTTTTCAACGCCTAGTGACCATATCTTCTTTTTGGGCAACTTTTTATCTTACCAGTCCAAACATTTAAACACACTGCTGGAATGGATTGCCGGCAACAGGAACCGTTCCCAAAAACCGGCTTAGGAAGTGTCCACGTGCGCCTTAAATAAATTGATATAAAAACATCGAGGAGAAATTATCTGTTGTATCAATAGCGTAGGTCACCTGTTTTCGCGAAATTTGAGTACCACAAGGCGGTAGCTGTGATGTGCAAATATCTCATCATTGAGCCAACATGTTTTGAAAAGCGGTGGTCGCCTAAAGCGCACGAAACTGGACTTTTGGCAGTCAAATATTTTTTTTTTTTACTATACTGGCATGACTAGTGTCGCATTTGCAAATAAAGCGTTCAGCTGCTACTAGATTGACATCAGGACCGAATGTGGTGGCGGCTATTGTGGACACGAAAGCTCAACTTTGCAAATCTGGGCGCCTCCATAATATACCAAGCGAAGGGCTAGTTGTCATTATCTACGTCTCTCATTATTTTTTACCAAAGGAGAAAATTTCGTGCTCAGATTAGATAAACAACAGCGGTGCCCCGATAGGAAAAAAAGATTCATGAGGGCCTGCGGGAAATGTTATATCACCCTGCCCAAAAATCATGGACATTGAAAAAAAATCATACCGCGAAGCAGAAGTGCAGCCATGTAGCCGCTTGTGTTACAGGGAGGACCCGCTGTACTATAAAAAGTAGCCCTCTAACATCGTAACTATTAAAGGAATCTTGGCGAAATTTCAAGAATCTGTTTTGCGTTATAAGAAGCTTTATGTGCAAAAAAAAACACTGTTGGCATTTTCTTTGTCCCTAATAGGTTAATGGGGCTTCCAAGATGACGTGTAAGGTCATCAACAACTGGTATGAATAGGTGGCGAACTGAAACATGTGGTTTGACTAAACGAACTGAAGTCGTCTTTGTAAGGAATAGATGGGATATCTTCAATATGTCGCCCCAAACGCCGATAATATTGATCTCATAATGATGTTTGCTTTGTAGACCAGGGCTGAGTCTCCACTGGTGGCGTTTGTCACTTTGACCAGATTCAAGGTGCTATAAGCAACAATGTTTATCAGGGCATTCTTGTAAAGAGTATGCTTCTATATTCACGCAAAAATCTGTGTTCTGTATATGCGTATGGAATGAATTAAATTCCGCGGTACCGTTCTAGGCTTGTGAAAAATTGATGGGAAAAAGTGGACTGCGGGTTCTTATGGAATGGCGAGGCATGGCTGATGATATCATTTCAATTGAACATCTTTGCATGAGCATCGCATGTCGTCAGAGACAACAGAAATAATTTTCGGCACACAAAAATTAAAACAAATGCTGCTAAATTGGGCACACACATTGTAGAACGTTTTTTGAAAGCTTCCTAAATACCATGATTTGGCTGTGCGATATTCTTGAATTTTGTACTCGATTCCTTTAATAACGAATCTTATAATAGTCAATACCTTCACGGAGCGCAGTAACGAGTTCTACAGTAAACTTGACTTCGAAACAAATTGTGCCTTAGTAGGATATTATCTCCTTATGTGCAAAAAGTCGGAGAGCGCAGCACCACTACCTAAATGCGCATTTTTTAACGCGGTACAAAAAGTTAAACTCCAGGGATCGTTTTATGGTACCTTTTGTTCACGATTATACGAAGAGCGTCGCATGTACTGTTCGGTCTGTAATTTTGTAATATGGAGACATTCTTTTTCTCGATATTACGAAATTAACAACTGTGTCAATTTTATATATAGTTATATTATAACAGGTGCATCAATTTAACAGCGTGTCTCTCAGACGTAGCGGCATTGTCGCTGGATATTTGAGGCTACTATCAGTTAGGACGGTTTTTGGTTAGCCTGTTTCAGGAGTTTATCACGTATTACGGTTGCCAAAAGGGCTTCATTTTTTAAAGGTGAGCAGACTATGGCCTCACTCTCCTGCCGTCCAATTGGCAGTAAACAAAACATTTCGGAGATTTGTGCACCTGTGTTATCTGTGTCATTCCTTTGGCGTGTGCGGCCATGTAGCGGTGACTTCTTCACAGTCAACCTCTTTTGCTGGAACTTGTTAGGGTGTCATTCTATGAACACTCTCGGGAAAATTTTTTTGAAGTTAAATGCATCGTTGTTGTTCGCAGAAACGCTCGTTCTAAACATGCAGCTATCGAGACTACGCAAACGACAAGTTCAGCTCATTTCATTTGCCCTGAATTGAAAATTACTCTGATGGATATAGATAAGAGCCAGGAATAATTCAAGAAATAAGACATATCGACTGCTCTATAAAGGTGTTGACAAACATTTGAGCCCAGAGAAATTAGAAATCACTCTTCTATTCTATTATGTAGGCTGGCGCAATAATGTTCAGAGTAAAAAGTAGCATAACAGACAAAAATTAGTACGAGGACACAAGGAGGTGGTCCGTGCACAGGTTCAAAGCAGTGAGGGGATGTAATGGCGAAGCATAAAAAGAAGTATGAGAATATTGAAGGCCGCAAGCATTATGAATCAGAACATGGAGAACGACGCCTTTACAGTGAAACAGGTTTGACTTCTGCAGCATTCATATCTTCAAGGGAGCACATAAGGCTGTCAAGAAATGAATCATGGCTAGTGGTGACGGATGGATTTATGTCTTCTTATTGCTTCGCATATATTGTTATTTTCATGTTCTCTGTCGCTTCTTACTTGTCTTGTTATATTTCTTTTTAAATAACTTCAAGTATTTAGAGTACTATAGTGATGTTCGCAGATTTGATATTTTTGACTATAGTGATTTACGCTTTGTGGGCTTTGACACATTGTATTTTCATACTGAATGGTGTGTGATGAGCTGCTTAATCATTTGCTTGGTGTGTGGCTAACTGCAATATCGTTTATTACTGTTCGCATTGTTGCTTTCTATTCTGTTACGTTTATAACCTGTGTTGGTATTCATTGACAATGTGAAAAAGTAAATATATAATAATAATAATAATAATAATAAACATTATCTTCGACCACATAGATTTAGTGCCGTGCTTAAACGTCGCCTGATAGATAATCATGCTAATCTGTTTTAATAATCTTTTTTAGTAGTTTAGAACAGTAGATGGAGCCCCTAATATGTCGTTAAGTACTTACTTTCCCATTGTGAGATGTCCTAGTGTGATGATTATTTTAAACTCGTTTTCACTAACCGAATACAACAGTGCCGCTTTGCTAGTGGTCAGTTTATTACTAGAGAGGCCTTGTCCGTTTAAGCTTCTCTCCACCTTCTGGTAGGCGATATCCGTGGGTTTGCGTCACGGCCCAGAACTAAACTGTCGTTAACTGCAATCTTCCTTATGTAACGCTACTCTTTTCCTTTTAGCCTTGAGGCTGCGTTTGGAAGGGTACCAGTCAATTATTACTGCTTTAATTTTGAAAACAATAACAAAATAATTAGGTTGATGGCCGTATTTCCTTGCTGTTCTGATATGTCACGGAGAAAAAAAATTCCATATCAGAAGTCTATTTTTTGAAGCCTATGATCGAGAAAAAATGTCATAAAGAGAGGAAATGGATAGGGCTTGCCTGTCAAAATTTGCACGGAGCTGTCCCGGTGACGCATGATTGCCTCATGATGATTAGGTCATCTCGAGTACGACTGAAGTTTTGTTTCAGTTTGCCATCAATTGCATGTGGGCTAAAGAGACAAAGTAAAACTGCAAAAATAAAAGATGTGGTCAGTCGTTTCAAAGAGCCGCTCTTATTGCGCTTGCTGTCAGTCATGCTCCCAGTACTAAATGCTGTAAAATGACAGCTATACTGGGTAAAGTTCTCTTTGTCTAACTGAATAAGAGAATGCACTCTCAGCTCAAAATTATCCTGAAAGTTTTGTGTGTATAATTGAAAAAGAGAATGTACCTTCAGCTCAAAATTATCCTGAGAGTTCTGATAGGTCGTTTTACACAATGTAAAGAAAAATATGAAGCCAATTCGCCTCCAGGTCAATTTCTGCGTTTCAGAAATTTACTCCAATTGCATGGAGCATCAGTTCAATGCGTCTCCAACTGCAATCATATAAAATTCTTCACAGCAATAAAAAATCGCTCTCTTACCATGCGTCTTGCTTTTCATAAAAGTAAACAGTGGTGTTTTGAATGTAGCAATAAGGATCCTATGTATATTTCTCATAAAGACTGCATTAACGACTTGCTCCATGCTGCATAAAAAAAGCGATAACGCATTCTGGCCCCTCACGGAAGTCAGTTTGCTTACAAACTATTATATGTTCCTCTTAGATGCAGCAAAAGCAATTTCATTTATTATGTTTATTTCCGGCAACGATCTACATCTGTGGATGCTGTTAAGATTTCAGCTAAAACCTCTGGCGAACATTTCTCTGGACAGCTACTTATTACTGCTACAATGCGATGCTCATGCCCGAAAAAAAATTGCACAGGACACTTTAGATCGTCCTCGAGTGTATGGCTCGATTGTGTAACGAGCGAATTATTTTATATCTAATATATTCCAATATGTACTTGACATTCATAGATCACTGGTAGTCCTCCTCATACCCTTGCTGACGCACTGGTGCAGCGGTTGGATGATGCTGCACTTCCCTGCGATCGCAAGTGCTCCGAGTGCTTCACCCTGTGCGTTCCAATTTGCTCCTCCTTCGAGACCAATCATTAATTTAACTACCACCTGTCAAAGTAGAGAGTTTGCTAACTATACTGTGAACACGTTGTGATGACACCGCAAGGTCACGCAGCCAACCTGAATCCTAGGTTGAAGAGTTACTGTATAGAAACTCAAGAAGAGCTGCAGGTTTCTTTTCTCTACGCCGCTCACGTCTTTATTGGATAAACGCGATGATATGGTTGAAAAGCATTCATGCATTGCAGCAAAGAAAACCCGTTTGCACGTTTATCAATAGATGGTTTCTGTCGGTCAATTCGTACATGTGCAAGCCTCATGCTATGCGGCATTTTATTTTGTACCAGAGGATATGTTCACTGTAAGTGATGTTTTCTTATTATTAACACGAAATGTTTCACAAGTCTTTGGCAACTATTAAGAGAAAACGTTTGTGATTGGTGACGCTCTCAACAGCCGCCGCCAACCAACCACAAGACCGATATTTCGTTCGTAACGCATTAAGATAGTCCCTGGTGAAGCCTACTCATTATTAGGATCCTATTTAAAGAGATGAAACTGCAATGTGCCTAGAGTAAATTAACTTTGGGAGCCAAAATTAAATTCATTGAGCTAGCAACCGCACTAACCACTGCTGCAATTTCCTCTCCTGCATGCAAACGCTGCGGCATTCTCATGATATGGGTCTTTGGGGCAACAATATGGCAGTCCTGCAGGCAACTCTAGTTACTTACAGAGTTACTCGACAAGACCGCTTTCCGTAGCTACCTGGCAAAGCCATGCTCTCTAGTTACTTACAGAGTACCCCAACTAGGCTGTTATCCGTAGCTTCCTCGCAAAGCCATGCCCACGGTTTTTCGCTCACAATGTGGGCGCCGACAATGCCGACGGCAGATTTTCTGAAAAACCGGGCCTTTAACGCTATCGCGTAAAAATTCATCTCTAATCGGTGCACGTCTGGGAGACGTGTACCACAATCACCTTAGAATTTCACGTGAGACAGACCAGTAGTCTGCACTGGGCTTCGCAAAAGTTGGCAGAGACACTTGAAGTACTTACGTGTGGGAATGCGTAAAGAGAACTGTCCCCGAGTGTCTTTTTTTATGCTAATGTGTGTACATGTGTGCCAGCACAAGCCAGCTCACCCAGCACACGTGGAAGCGGGCGCCGCCGAAGGCGACACCGAGGAGCATCCAATCCTCCACCGAGGTCGTTTGTCATTAAGCCTGAGTAAATCATGATAGTCATCATCCCGGTTGGGCCCCCTCTTTGCGCTGGAGCCTCACGCGAGACTGTTCCAGCTGGCTTCATGCAGCGCAACAAACCCTGCCTTTACTGTCTATAAATCAGCCGATGTTTGCCACATCTCGGCCTCGTATTTGACGCAACAAACTGGTAACTCCAGAAATCAGCTAGAAAAAACTAACGCAGCATGGCCAATGCCGACGGCAATGCCTCCGCCTTGTCCGGTGAAGACACCTCTGGCGATGTCTCTACGCTGTCTGTGCGCATTACCCCGTTCTCGGCTACCGATCCTCAGCTGTGGCTCGCATAACTAAGCAGCCAGTTCTCTCGTCGCTGCATCGCTCCCTCCCAAGGTTTCCGCCGAGATACTCGATGTTCTTATAAAGCCACCCGCCTCGGGGCTGTTTGAAACGTTGGCTGCAGAGCCCATCAAGCGAATAAGAGAGACAGAGCATCGCTGCCCGCAACAAGTAATGTCTTCTGAAGAACTGGGGCCGCAAACCTACCCAGTTGCTGCAGCGGCTCCCACATATCAGGCGACAAGACTGCCACCTTCGCCAGAGCCTTCCTGCGTGGACTGTTTCTTCAACGCATACTCTCCTCACTCCGAATCTTGGTCGTCACCGCTCAGGGCATGTCATTGAACAATCTCGCTGAGCTAGCTTGCGAATTCCGTCATGGGCGTATTCTTTACGCTGGTCTTTCTCGGCGCTGTGTCGCGCCTCCTCCCCGCCGTCATGTATTTTCTCCCGATTGGAACTCCAGAGCGTCGGTGAACAGTTCCACGCCGAATTACCCGTCTATGTGATAAACTCATCACGACCGCATCGAATCTTCTTGGAATCTTCGGAAAAACCAACACTGACATTATTACACCCTTCGGCCTCTTCGAATACATCCCCAAGCCCTTTGGCCTCCGTAACTGTATACAAACATTTCAACGCTTTGTGCAGATCTTGTTTCGGGGTGCACTCTTCGGCGCGGATTACATCGATGATCTCCTCGTCTTCAGCGTCGAAGCTGACCAGCGCTTGAAACACCCCCGCCAGTTTTTGCAGCGCCTCTCCGATTATTGTCTTTTCATCACTAGTGCCAAAGTGTGGCTTGGAAAACTCGGAGCTGGACTTTTTCGGCCACCGTGTTGTCTGTTCGGGTATCCGTCCTATTCTATCCAAAGTCAATGCCATTCAAAAATTTTTGCAGCACACTTCACTCTGCACTCTCTACAATATTCTTGGCCTTAAAAAATTTTATCGCCGCTCAACTTCTCTCTGTGCAGCTCCCTCAAACCATTCAAGGCGAGAAAGCCAACTGTGCACAACTTACATGGTCTTCCGCTATTTTAGAGTGTTCCGAACCCGCCAGAATGAAGCTATTCGATGTCCCTCTCTTGGTCTACCCGCGTCGTGATGCACCTCTGCGCCTCATGTATGACTGTTCTGACACAGTGTTGGAACTGTACTCCACGAGCTCAAGGAAGGTGCCAGAAATATTCTGTCTTCTTTCTAGCGGAAATGTACTCTGCAGAAAGCCGCTACAGTACATTTGGCCGTGAACATTTAGCCACCTACATGAATGTTACCGGTATTCACCTATGGGGCAGAGGGGTGGAGGCTAACGAAAAGAGTTCAGCTTAAGCACAAAGGAGGAAGCTATGGAAAAAAAAATAGGTTTACGTAACAGAACGGAAGCAGGCGGAATTGGTGAGGGAATGAACGTGGGTATGGCATCCAATTTTAAATCAAGAGGAAGAAAAGGTCTTGGGCAGGGCATGCAGTGTGAAGGCACGATAACCGTTGGTCATTAAGGGTAATGGAGTGGATTCCAAGAGAACGCGAGCGTAGCAGGGGAAGACATAAAGCCAGGTAACCGGATGATATAAGATGTTCGTGGGGATACGGTGTCTGCAGCTGCCAAAAGACGAAGTTCTTTAGAGAGACATGAAAAAATCATTTGCCCTGCAGTGGGCGTAGCCAGGCTGATGATGCTGATGTTGGTTCGCTATTTCAAGCACCTTCTCGAAGGTCAGCAGATGCTCATTGCCGATGACCATGATACACTCTCTTGCCATTAAGTCGAGGGGCAGTAATTTCTTGCCATGTGAAATCCGTCATCTCTTCTACGTGGCGGAATTCACGACAGACATTAGACATCTGCAGGACCTTGACAACGCCCCGGTGTCTGCACATCCGCGTGGCACCTCTTCCCTCACTATCGGCGCCTGGTAAGCTAACCTCGACCTGGCCGCCCTCGCCAGAGCACAGAACCAAGGCGCGGAAATTAAGTACCATCGTAATGTCCCCGGCTTATTGGTCCTCTGTGAAGTTCTCCTCTATTCGAGCCCCGTCCCCATCATTTGCATTACTGCGACAGGCACTCCCTGCCCTTTGGTACCCTCTGCGTTTCGTTACCCAGTTTTACACGCCCTTCATGATCTCCCTCGTCGTGTAATACGAAGCACGCAGTATCTCATTTCACAGCGTTACGTATGGACTGGTATCAGCAAAGACATTAGCTCCTGGGCCCAAGCCTGCCTGGCCTGTCTACACTATAAAACACAGAGATCACGACATCTCCTTTCGTCTGGGTCCATCCGCGATCAGCACGCTTCGACAATGTCCAGAGCGATGTCACCGACCCTTGGCCCCAGTCTGCAGTATATTGCTATATGCTTACGTGCATCGACCGTTTCATTCGCTGGCCCGCCGCTTTCCCTCTCTGATGCAACTAGTGACACCATCGCCAGAATTTTGGTCGCAGGATAGGTGTAAAGATACGGGGCTAACTCTGCGGTCACCACCAACAGTTCCCCTCAGTTTGAATATTCTTTGTTCAAGAACCTTATGACTCTGCTTGGATGTTCTCGAACTCGCACGACCGCTTACCATCCCTTCATCAACGGCATGATTGAAAGGTTCCGCCTTTCGGTAAACGCAACCCTCAGAGCACAACTGGATGCCACTCACTGGACTACATCCCAAACACTTGTTCTGCTTAGCCTACCGGTTACATTAAAACAAGATCTCCGCTGCGCTCCGCCATAATTTGTCTTCGGCACGCCCCTCTATCTTCGTGTCGAATTTTTAGATATTACTATTTCCGCTCCAAGCCTCGATTAATCCAACCGTTATGTCATTCAGCTTCGCAGATTTAGCCGTCATCTCTGAGCTCCTGCAACTCGACACCAGACTCGTCCTTCTTCGCACGTTCCTTCTGACCTTTTGACGTTCTCTCACGTTTTTGTTAGGTGAGACTCCGTCCGCAAACCATTTCAGCGACCCTACAATGGCCCGTTCCACGTAATCGGAGGACAGTCGAAGATTTTCATCGTGGACGTTCACGAACGACCTGACTCCATTTCTATCTACAGCCTGAAGCCAGACTTATACAGGGCGTACTGCCACAGTAAAACTTGCTATGCAGTTGCTCGTTCACTAGCGGGGGGGAGCTGCTTCAGCAACACAACCTGTCTTACCCACCACAGGCGACAGCTGGCGCTGATGTTGACGACACTGTGGAACTTCATGGTTGGCCAACCTCCTCGCGTTGGACCCTCGCTAGAGTCTGTCCGGCTAGCTCAAGGCAGTGGATTGAACCCAGGCCCTACAGCCTATAAATCACCCGATATTTGCATCTTCCCGCTTTAAACAGGTTCACGTGACATATAAATTAGTTTTTTCAACCAGTTTGTGTTCGCGTGCTGGTATGGAGCAGTATGACACCAGCTGGAACGCTGTGAGGTGAACGGTTGCAATAGACGTTTGATGCGAGTCGCTAGGAATGCATAAAAAAGAAAGTGCATATGTTGTTGATTCGAATCCCTGTAGAAAAATAACCACCAACACAACTAGCGCATGTAAGCTGTAGCAACGAGAACTCGTGCGACGTCACCGGGAACTTTGTACGACAAATGTTTGTGTCGCAGTTTTTGTACAAATGTCGAGAATAATTCCACCACACGGAAAAACGTCAGTGTCGAGTGCGTATAGGCAAGTGACATGTATAGTATTAACTGTAGCGGCGGTGCTCGGCTTGATCTGCACGTCATACGGGCGCTTTATGGCGTAACTCTATTTTGTTTTGGCCATCGCAAAGGGTTTTCCGCATGATCTGCAATTATACACACACACACGCCGCCGGCTTTTTTCGTAGTGGGAGTAGCAATACTTACGCATAGAATTGTTATAATAGAGAGGCAATTCTGACACTGGAAGGAAATTAAGCATGCGTGTACGACGCAGCGGAGAATATGAGATTTTCTGTCGACGCCGTAATCCTTCGGGTACGTTTCTGCGTCACAAATACTATTTATAGTGGCCTCCCATCTTGAATCTTCTGGTGCAAATTCGATGACTGGTATAGACAACCTAGTAAGGTGTTGACAAAGCACCAGAGGTGTACAGAGACCCTCTGTATTCCTAGAAGGCGCCCATGTGCTCTGGAGTGTAAGTGCATCTTTAAAATCCCCAGGCAGTCGATATCATTCCTAGGCTCTCTTAGACTCGACTTCTTTCCCTCTATTTTATTTCACTCCCACCATACCTCATTTTCCACCGATAGTCTTGAGGGCTCTATTTTGACGTGTTTAGTAACTGCGCCTTTGATTTCATCGAAACCAATTTTAAATTTTTCTTGCAAGGCACTAGCCGACTAGTCTATATGAAGCCCATGGCGCGAGCGAACCCCAAAGTGTGAGTCTTCTCGTTGAAATCGTCAAACTTCTCAAGTATTACTGGCTCTTAAAAAGTGAACATCAGAATTCTCAGCTTGTAGCAAAAACGTTTTTACTTATGAAATGTTGGTGCGATGTCAGTGCGCAGTAAAGAACCTTGGGCAGTCGAAATTATTCGCACAACAACATAACGGCGTCGCTTACAGCCTGATTCGTTTTGGGGCGTTAAACCCCTTGTAACGAACGAACGAGCGAAGGAAAGAACGAATGAATTGCAAATGATGAAATATACACCACCAAGATGTGATTATTGGCATTGGTGCGAATGTGTATTCGCCTTATATATTTTAACGATGTTAGCAACTTGGTCAACACAACAACGAACAGAAAGTAAATTTTGAAGAAAAATAACAGAAAACTGCCTTAAACATACCTCACCATGTCTCTACCCACAGCATTATTTGAATGCAGCCTATTTATTTTTCCTCTACAATGTTCACATAACAAATAAATTCAATGCTCCCCCCCTCCACCTCGGATTTCAACTAAAAAGGCAGTAATCGTGGATATTACTTTTTATTGAAGTGGCTGCAGTAGTCTTTTGTGCACAGAATGATTGATACAGCCATCACTGTAAAAACTTGTTGCTGTAAAAAACAGACATTTTCCATTAGCTCCACATGCCTGAAAATTTTTGTGCTGTTCTCTTTTTGTGTTTTCAGTCTTTTTGTTTCTGACATATATATCCAGGTTTTCATATAAAAGAAATCTTTGCGTGAACTTTCTCATTTTTCTTATTTACCAGACTTCGGGTTTTCGGCTAAGTGAAATGTAATGTGAAACTTCTGTTTCTTGTTTAAATATGTATTATGCATTTTTGATTTGGAAATTTTTATTTCGGTAACACAATTCTGGATACCTTCGAACTAGAAAACTCTGAAGAGATATTTTGCAGGAACTTGTGATACCAGGTAGTGCCAAAGCAATTTCGTGAAGGTAGCGCCAGTTCACGCACGCTCTTCCTTGGTTCCACTCTCAAACATCGAGAAATAGTGTGGCTCTCGCGGAAATAAAGGACACGTTATTGAATAGCGTACGAAAATATCTAAACCATTTCAGTAATATAGGGTAAAAGAAATATATATGTAGCATTTCTAATGCATATAGCCAACGACACAGCACTTCATCGTTTAAGAGAAACCAAAGACCGCTGTTAGGAACCTGGAAATTAGTGAGGTTCTTGAGGGGACAATTTGTATCCCTCAATCGGTGCGTCGTTCAGTTTTTTACTCATAATAGTACTGCATATCGTAGAGCAGGAGTCACAAACTTAGGATTGAATTCTCGGCGGCTTATATTATAATGCTTCATCCTATCGCCATTGATGTGAACACGCAGAAATCTTTTCTTGCTGCTTCGGAGGATTCACAGTTGGGTCTCCAAACGAAACATTTATTTACCTTCAAAACGGCAACAAAGATGTAAAGATCATCCGTTTAGTTTTAGTACTCTATGTTAATTCTTAGTGCAGTTGTTGGGCACTAGTTAGCGGGCATATTGGGACGGGCAATGTGAAGTTATATTCGCGAACAAGATCAACTGTCTCTTTATCGCACGCCTTTAGGGGCTCTAAAAATTGGAAGCAGGTGTCGACGATGCTTTCGTCGAAATTCACAAACAGGGCGCCATGTTTTCGGGGTTGTCCGTCGTGCTTCTGTGCCGAGTGGACAACAGGCACCTCCGATGGAGCTTGTCTCCTGTCCTTACTGTGTCCAAAGACACGTAGACGCGCACTCTATAATCAGATGCAACGGAAGTATAGTGTGAAGCTCCGCCCACATTTAGGACCGGCTCGCAAGCGTTGCTCGGCGCGAAGCTTACGCACTGTGTGACGGCCAAATACTTCTGTCAGACTTGTTTTTAGGGCTTCCCAGCTTGGAATGCTGACCTCGTGGTTTCGAAACCAAAGATTGTCTACGTCGCTCAAATAAAATATAGCGTTTGTGAGCTTGACGCTAACGTCCCACTTATTGTATGCGCTTACGTGTTCATAGGAGGCCAACCAATTCTCCACATCCGTGTCATCTGTGCCGCTGAAAATTGCCGGGTCACGCTGGCCCGCGGCGCCGGAACAGAAGAGCGCCGACGGAAGTCGTGAAGCGGTTTGGGTGACTGTCTCAGGCATTGCAGATGCGATAAGCAAAGCACGGGTGCGAAGCTCCAGGGCGAGGGGATCGTTAGCACTTCCACCACTTGTAATAAGGAACGTCTTACAAAGCACTGCGTCGCGAACAACCAGCGGTAGAGTCCAGGTGCAGACACGAGGCAGCGGTCAATACAGAGCACGCATGAGGGACGAAGCTTTCGGCGCTCGAAGGAAGGAAGAAAGGAAGGCCTCAGACGTTGCTGGCACATACCCACTACGGGGGAGTGGCCAAGACACAGGCGGTTACTTACTGGATACAGGAAAGTTTTGACGGGAAAAGGAGTGGTAATAGTATGTAGCCTAAGAGATTGGAAAAGGGAAGGAAAGGGGTCCAGTTAACTTGGAGATCAAAGACAGGACAATTGCTTAATGTGCATAATAGCACACAATGCCTGTAATGTTGCAATGTCGTACTGATTGAGGGCGGGAAAAAGAAATTAGAATGGGAGTCGCTGCGTTTCTTGAAGAAAATTTTGCACAGCAGAGCGCACACTCCTGTCGCTTCGTCCAAGCAAAGAAGCGCCAATGGAAAGAACAACCGCGGAAGACACAGGAAAGCCCAGTTGATGAAATGGAATTTGCAAAAGACGCTTCCTCAAATGAGAAAAGCGGCGGCAGAACAGCAGGAAGTGATCTATTGTCTCAGGTTCGGCACAAAAAGGGCACAGTGGGGAAGCTGCCAGGCCAGATCTGTGAAGGTAGAAATTTAGAAGGGGAACCCGGCAACGCAAACGCGTGAAAGAGACCTCTAGTCTGCGTGAGCGCCAGTCTTTGCTACTCCAAGGATGCAGAAGATGCTGATATTCGGGAGATGATGTAAGAGCCGAGGCAGCAAATTCCTGAAATATTGTGTAGCGGCGAAACCTCACCGCGGCTGTATATGCACATGATGGCAGGACAGCAACAATTGGGCCGCTGAGACAGGCTCTTGCTAAGGAATCTGCAACCTCATTTAAGTGAAAGCCCATGTGACCGGGTACCCAAAGCAACCTTACCGAATTTAGATGGAGCGGAATCAGGAACTTAAAGAGGCGTAACGGCCGAGAGTCAGTGGGTGAGGATAAGGAAGAGCAAATGGACAGAGTCTGTCATAACCACGACCTGGGAAACTGTAGATTCTAATTTTCGTAAGGCTAAGATTACTGCTAATAATTCAGCCAGAAAAGTTGGAGTGTAGTCAGGAAGACGGAGAGAAAAAGACCAATCCAGTGAAGGCGAAAAAATTCCCACACCTGCCTTTTCGCGATCCTGCGAGGCATCAGTAGCAATAAGAACATGAGAGGGAAAGGACCTTAGGTGGTCCTGCAATAGACCCTGAAGAAGTGGGAAGGGCTGCAGCTTTGCATTCGATGGGAAAATATCATCGAATTCAATCTGGACAGATGAGGAGTTGTTAAATATTTGGCGGACATCTGCGAAATGAATATTTATGCGATTAAGGAGGGACTGCACGTAACACATCTGCGGGGTATGAAATAGAGACCAGGCAGCACCAAAAAAGGCGGAAGGTTGACTAAGAAATATTATACTGGAAGCGTGAAGAGGTGAGTCGCACAATTTTAAAAATGTTTGAACTGTTAAAAGGCGAAACCTAGCTGATAACGAAGGCATTCGCGCCTCAAGGTGCAGAACAGCATTGGCGACATATTTTGGAAGCCCCAGACAAAGGCGCAACGCCCCACGCTCCAAAAGCACAAGAGGGCGAAGTTTATAGGCAGGAGCCCCTGAGAATAAAACACACCCGAACTCCAAAATTGGGCGGACGTACATTTTATAAATCATCAGAAGCGTATGCCTTCTCATGCCTGACCTAGCACTACAAAGCCTGCGCAGGATGCCAATGGCCCGAACTCCTTTTGCAGAAACTTGCTCAATGTGGGGCCGCCAGGAGAGAGTAGGGTCGTATATTACACCGACATACTTCACCGTCTGAACTTGGGGTATTATGTTATTTCTATAGACCAGGCAGATATTTACTGGAACAGAAACTGGAAATACTAACAATGCGCATTTCTTCACATTAAGGGACAGATGAATTCTTCCTAGCCAGTTGTCAAGAACATTGAGGTAATTTTGTAGGGTTTGATAAAGAATGTTAATGTCACTTGCTGATGCAAAAAATGCAATATCGTCGGCGTACACATAAGTTTTCACATATTGAATGCATGGAATTGAGCTTAGAAAAATGTTAAAAAGAACAGGTGAGAGAACTGATCCTTGCGGAACACCTCTTGTCTTTGGAAATCTCCTTGTCGAAACACCATTTTGGGAGCAGTAAAATTCTCTATTTTCCAAAAAAACAGATATCCAGGCTACAAAATAGCTTGGGAAGTTGAGTTCCTGTAATCTTAGTAACAGAGTCGAGTGCTCCACGCTGTCGTATGCTTTACTGACATCCAAGGTGACAAGCGCAGCAAACTTTTTTCTATTGCGAGCTAATTTAATAGGACTCTCAAGGTCAGTATGAGCACACCAAATTGAACAACCCGGCCTGAAACCAATTTGGCATGAATTCAATACAGCATTTTCTGAAATGAATGACATGACACGGCTGAGAAGGACCCTTTCCACCAATTTCACAAGGTTCGATGTTAACGAAATAGGGCGTATATTGTCTAAAGTTAAGCCCTCCCCTTGGTTTTTAAGCAATGGAACTATTTCAGCAAGACGCCACTCATGCGGTATCCAAGGACCTTTAATAGAATGGTTAATTAGAGCCAACAGGTCTGCAGGAGATTCATTGAACAATATTTTGATCATAGATGATGTGACCCTATCGGGGCCAGGAGCCGTTGGGGATAAGCGCAGAACAATTTGCGACAGCTCAGGCATAGAGACCTCAGTGAAATCACTTGAGGTGCATGTGAATATAGTAGGAGAAGGTAAAGCAGATGTAAAGCGAAGCTCTAGGCCACACGCAATATTCTCTAAGGCTTTTGCGATGTCAGCAGGGGTCTGAACGAGGGATTCAATGTTGGCAATCGGAGGAATCACCTTGTTGCGCCTCAGGAAATTAAATAAAGCTCGTTTATTTCCTGATTGGGAAAGGAAATCATAATGATTTGTGTTATACTCCTCCTTTGCACGGGCGACAGTGCGCTTAAATGTTGCTGCAACATACTTATAATCCAGCCAATTTTTTGGGCATTGATTGATGAGAAGTTTCTTCCAAGCTGCTTTTCGTCGTCTATATTCACGCGTGCACTCAGCATTCCACCAATTGTTCGCGATTGCACCCTTTGTGCTCTTAAGGAAAAATTCAGACTATTGCCTTGCATGGTACAGTACCGAGCATAGATGTGCAGCCTTGCTTTCGGCACTTCTCTGAGCGCGAGTGTCTGTAGTGATTTGGAGGGCTGATTTTAGCGTGTCTTTAAAGCAATGGTAATTTATTAACGTGCGCTGATGTCGCTCAGGAAGAGTTAATTTACACGCAAACTTAAAACTAATCGGTAGATGATCACTGTTTGTTGCACAGTCAACAGGCGCCCAAGACATAACAGAGACTCCTGGGGAGGAAAAAGTTTAATCCAAGGCAGAGCGGCATTGACTGCGGAAAAACGTAGGCAATCCGGAATTGTTGCAGATCAAGTTATTGCCAGAAGCCCAATCAAATAGTCTAGAACCAAAGCTGTCTGTTTTAAACCCCCAAGTCACATGGTGCGAATTGAAGTCGCCAAGTAAAAGAACCTGAGATCGGCTACTAGACATGAGTGAGTCAAGGGGCCGAGTGTCACGCACACCAGAAGGGAAATATGCATTAGCTACCGTAAAGGGCTGTTGACCTGGGACACTAAGGTCAACCGCAAGGATTTCACATTCATTGTCCGCACATTGAAAAGAAATGCATGCCCTGTGGCAAAACTTTGCAGATATGAGCACTAACAACCCTCCCCCTCGTGATGACCGGTCAAGCCGGAACGGATTGTAATCCTTGAGATGATAATTGAAATTTGAAGTTAGCCATGTTTCCTGTAAAGCAACTAAATCCGGTAGAAGCTGAGTGCATAGGCAATTTAAATCTGTTGAAGCTGAGAATATAGATCGACAATTCCACTGGAGTACACTTAAGAACCCTATCTTGGCGGAAGTGCCGCAGCCGCGACTGCCTTTTCTAGAATACTGGTCTTAGCGTTTTGACTTGCATTACTTCTCTTTGTCTTTGACTGGGGGCAAGATGGACCTGCAATATTCAGAGGAGACCCACTTCGTTTCTGGGCGCGGAGATCAGACTCCATATCCATACAATCCATAGAGGATGCGTCCATAACGCTATGCGAAGGAGAGGCCTGAGAGATCTTTTGTTGCTCACATTGTTTTTGGCCCTGTGGAGCGGAACCGATAATTACAGAAGGAGGGGTAGCTTCCGAAGCCAAAGAAGACAAGAGCGGAGCGGTGGAAGCCTGCAGAAGATTGGTCATCTGAGCAGCTATGACCTGCGAAATGCACGTGGACACGGTTTCCATAATGCGATCCATTGCATTTGCCACAGCTTTCTCAACTGCCGCTGTAATAGCCTGGGACCAACTAGAATCCATTATGGGTGGACATTTGGCGGCCACACTAGAGTAGGCTGAGGTTCTCTCCTTGACTGCGGCAAAAGCCTCTCTCCGCGTGCATCTGCGCTTGTCTATAAGCTCGAGCACCTGAACTTCTAGTGCTCGTGCAGGACAGTCAGGCGAATCAGCAGAGTGAGCACCGCTACACAAACAACATTTCTCTTGCTGTTCAGGACATTCCTCTCTGCAATGACGTTCCCCACAGGCAGCAGCGTAAGGCAGATTTGCAGGCTTTGCCGCTATGGCCAAATCGCCAGCAGTTTTGACACTGAAGGGGCCGAGAGTTAAAGGCATCTACTCGAAAAACCAATGGCCACACCTTAATCTCTGACGGGCAAAATATTCCTGCAAATGTGGCAATTACGGACTCCGTAGGAATTTTTTCTCCGTCAACCATCCTGCTGCATCGATGGACAGCAATCACTCCCGCAGGCGAGAGGTTCTCAAGCGTTTCCGCAGGGCTCAATCGAGAGTCGACCCCTCGGACCAAGCCCTTGGAACATGCTAGATGAGGTGGAATGAATGCGCTCACCGGGTGGTTGGCGAATGAAGTACACTTCAGCAGGTCTTCAATACAGGCTTTATCCGGCGACCTGCACAAAATGCCACCCCTGCCGAACTGCCGGACGTCGGTAATGTGCATGAAATGCTGCGATGTTGACCTAAGAGCCGCCTGCACGGCCTCCGGGTTGTTCAGTCGGATAGCGCCTCCATCGGAAGGCACTAATGCGACTGAAATGCTTGAAACACCGCTGCGGAAAAAGAGATCGATTGGGAGCTGGTCTTTAGGAAGAGATGCCGACCAAGGGGAAAACCCCTGGCCAGGAGAAGAAGTAGACATTAAGCTTTAGTCCCGCACCCAATCACCCAAGAACAGGAGCAAACAGGCACAGACAAAAAGGAGAAATTTAGCAAGCTAGAGCAACACCGCCAGGTACTTAGCCACTGCCCCGCAGCCTGGGTAGCTAAGCCACGTCAACAGATGGCTTCCTTGGACGCTGTGATCTTCGTTCTCTCGAAAGGCTCACACGTTCTCACACGTTCGAAGCTGCCAACTCGCCAAACGCAAAAGCCTAGGAGTATTTGGCGCTTCTCGTCGTCTTCTTCGTTAAGCGCCAGCCTCTGAAGATTCCATGGCATGTCTTACATCAGCATGATTTCAAAGTACTCCGGCTTGACTGTTTGTGCACTATATCGTAGAGGCACTGCTGCTGATGGCACTCGATCTGTGTACTGGGGTATTGCGTTCAGTGTGTTATACACTCTGGCGAAAACTGAAATACCTTGGCTTA
Organism: Amblyomma americanum; assembly: GCF_052857255.1. Classification (NCBI taxonomy): domain Eukaryota; kingdom Metazoa; phylum Arthropoda; class Arachnida; order Ixodida; family Ixodidae; genus Amblyomma; species Amblyomma americanum. The sequence continues at coordinate 71,320,337 of NC_135498.1, read as the reverse complement.
AAGTTATCCTGATGTGATTACACTTGAGGAAGAGGATTTTTTATTCCAGTACTTGAATTGTCTCTCAAGGCCTAATGGTAACAATAATCATTTTTGTGTCGATCTCAAACTGAGAGCTATATTCCGCGCTCAGTGAAGCAGAAAAAAAACAGTTTCGCCGAGGTGCGTCATGAAGATAACTTAAACGTATTGACGTTTCAGCACAGATACGGGTGCCACGTTAAAAAATAAGCCAGAAACAGATGGGCCGTTCGTTATGTGACGAGGTGTCCTGGTTATTTCGACTTTGTGTTACGAGCACGACATTTCTCATACTGAAAAAGACCACACAAATGTGATTTCAGAACGCTCCACTATCTTCCTCACCAAAAGCGCCCCGTTGTAAGAATGATTGCTTAGAATAGATCGCGTTTCATATCTGCCGTCCAGAGATCGGAGCGGGCAAGTATGAGCCCCTTTATGGCTTAAACAACTTCGCCTTCATGCGCTCTTACCGCATGACCCTTTAGAACCGGTAAATTTTTGTCGCAAAACGATGATTTTAGGCTGAAAAAAGTTAAGCTTTGAAGTGAAGTTTGAGGAGGAATATTTAGAAGAAAAACGTAATATTTGGCAGTTCAGCCGTTACTCTACGGACGTACGTACCCGTACTCACAGAAAACAAACACGAATGTCATTCATAGCCCGTGTTTATTAAATAACCGGGGAACTTCACTCCTTGTTAGCGGTTTCTTCCGCCCGTTCGAGAGACTTGGTGATAGTATCAAGAACATCCATACCACCCAGAGGAATCGCGTTTGCTCCATGGGGCAGCATAGACAGGGTCGCTGAAAAACAAAAATAAAAACAGAGGTGTGTTAAGTTTGATCGAACTGTTTAAAGCATTGGAGCTCTTCTGTGGCATTTAACTGGGACGCAGGTCCCCGATCTCTTGCATGAGGTTTTTTTCCTTTACGATGAACCACATGCATTTATAAAACGCCGCAGTGAAAATTTGGCTAAATGGGAAACATCGTTAAAAATAAGGTTTTCTACACAAATTTGGTTGAAATAAATTTCGATTCTGAATCTAGTAAAGTACTTATTTAAAATGGTTATCGAATAGAATGCCAAAAGCTTAAATTAATAACAGTGACCCCGACTACTTCCACGCGCGCGCGTACTGAAGTAAGTACAAGTGTCTGAGATACTTTAGTTGCCACAGAAAATCGGAATTCAACACAGTCCGCATGCATGATTACGAGCATGGTTGTCTGACGTGCGGGTAAATTAATGAATATGCCAGCTGTAAGGAGCGAGTATTTTAGTGAACGCTAAATTTTGTAGCGATGCGCTCTCGTTGAAAAAAAAAGTTCCTCAAAGATTTCCTGCCTGAAGTTTCTTTACGGCAAGATGTTTACAGCTGTATGGTTGGTTAAACGGCGCCTGTTGAAGTCTTGTCTACTGTAATTATAGTAATTATGGTGATTCGATGACAAAAAGAAGAGGAACTAGTAAAAGAAGGACAAATATTCGCTGAGTATTGACGACTTTTCTGACGATGGAGCGTTTACGCCGAAAGGAAGAAATGTATCCACGGCAGCAGCGTGGACTGATAATTAGAGATAGTTTCGACGAAATTTTTGCCGCGATTACAAGACTCTGAATTCCCTACCTTGCCGGAAATCGAAGATTAAATTTCACTTCTAAACTTTTTTCGTACGCTTACCGAACATGGCGGCAATCACAGCCACAAGATTCACTGCAAAGATTCGGGATATGTTGGCTTCGCCTGGTAGGTGATATTATGTTTTTCGGTTAATGCAGAGAAAAGAATAATTTGGGACTGTCCGTTCTGACATTTTATTCAGCGTAGCGGTCAGCAAGAATTTCTTTAGGGTCGCTTTGGTTCTGACTCTGGGTTTGATTCTCAGCTTCCATGTTAAGTCGTCCACTTCGAGCTTCGCCAAAGTGCGAAGATATTATGCAAACCTTCCTCGATTTAAATATCAGCAGGACAGAGCACGGAAAAGAGGGTCACGTTATGATATATAGGACGTGTGTGCGGATCTCACTGGTTGCATGTGCTGCTTTTTCTTCTGCTTCGTTTATCTACAACTTTGAATAACATCAGCAATTAAATAACAAAAACATCAACAGTGGTCCTTGGTTTCTGTTACTATTCGCTTCCTTCACGCAGATTTCCACATGTGCACCTGCGCGCTGTTGAGAATAGCGAGGTGATTTGAATCGCCCTTGTAAGCTATTTGCCTTACGCATATAATGTCTCAAACGTTAGTGGAATGAACGAACAATATATTGAAATTTACTTCCCACGCTACACGTTACTGCATCTCTGATAGACTTGCAGGTAGCGGTGTGCATAAAGGCTCGTATTTAAAGTCGCAAATACCGAAAAGAATATTCAATAAGGTTGAGGGCGAGACAAAAGTAACAAGGAAGGTAAAAATTCTGCAAGTTCAACAGTAGACACAGTAACTTGTGTCGTTTCTTTGAAATGGGCAAAAAACACTTGCGCATTGTTCTAAATGGTGGTTAATTTTATTGCAAGAATACTCACATTTACGACAAGAAGGTCAACGATTAACACAGTGCTTGACATAGGCACTCCAGAAGCCGAATCAAGGATTGCAGTAACAATAAAGTGAGTTATAGATTTTGAAATGGTGTTCCCGGCCTCGATTTCAAGGTCCATTTTGGATGCAGCCTGAGTGGTTAAAGCGCTCAATCGGTGAGCCCAAGAGCCGTAGCAAATCACGCGTTGTCGGTGCTCGTGCGTCTTAGGACACGTTTTGGAGAAGCTGGGGGTAATACACTTAGAGAACCACAGTTTTAGAAGCGGAAAGCTTCACAGCACCAGCTTTTCGAGGCGTCAGCGGGGCCGCAAGTATAACCTTGAATGTAGCTAGAGGTCAAAAAAGGACATAACGCCTGCCCCATATTTCTCGGTGGGCACACAAACCATGCCTGTAAGGAAAGGACCGCGAAATCAAGGTGGTTTCAAGGAAACGCAAGGACGCCTTTTTCACGTTGCGCCATTTTCTTCCCCCAAAAAACCAGTTTCTTTTTCAATTTCGCTCTCTAAAGTTATCTGCAGGGTTGGTGCGTCGCTTAGAACCGGATTTTTTCCCATATCTCCGCATACAACGAGCAACAAAACAGTTGTAAATATCACCGAAGCTTTATTAAATATATGCTGTATCGTGTGAGAGCTTGTAATGCCGTTTCGAGGAAAGCGAGATGTTTAATAAAAATAAAATGCCTACTACTGTGGGGGTGTCAATATGGCTGGCTATGGAAACCGCCGTTCGCTCGACCACAAACGTAGCCAGGGGGATGCAGCCTTTCGCTTCCGACCATGGTTCATCAGAGCTAAACCACCATCACTTTTTTCTGTTTTCGACGCGGACAGAGGAACTTGAGAGCTATTTCGTCCATAAGGTGAGTTTATCATTTTTTACGTGTATTTATACTGCTAGCACCCTCCCTAGAATAATTTCTTTCCCGCATCGCCCATTTTAACGAACTTGCGCGACTGAGCACGGACGCTTGACAGGTCTCCCAGAAACGCAGTCCCTTGCCCACCGTGCATTTTTTTATTCCCCTGGTGATGAGGTTTTACTGTGGATACACGTGAGAATAAGAGGGTTATGTGAATAACTTACGAGCCACTATATTGATCCCTATACACTGCTTGAAGAAACGTCCCTGTCAACTGTCGTGCCTCACCAGCATCATCTGTTACTATCGCCGCTGTCGTGGCATAGATATCGTCCACCTGTCGTGCTTCAAGCCATTTGCTCGTCGCTCGTCATAACTCTAACTCGTAAACAGGATGGCCGCTTTCTTCCTAGGGGGGCAATTAGTGTAAGCATTGTGCCTGACACTCATCTTCATTCGCCTATATTTATCAACATCTCCCATAGTCGTCTTTGTCACGAACGAAATTGCTGCGACTGGCTAAAAAGGCCTGCTCTCTTATCGGTCAAACTTTCTGTAAAGAAGGTTTACCTAAACAAGCTTCTAAATGAAGTTCCGAGCTGTATACGGCGCGGAAGCTTGGTTGAACAGAGACCACCGCTATAATTTCGAGCTTCTAGGGCGATCGAGTTCAAATTGCAAGTAGACTCGCTCAAAGGATTCCAGTGACTGTTATTTTTGGTGCGTCGGACGACGTATGGGACCATGTGTCCTAAGGCAGCGCAAATGAGAAATGTCGGCAATAGTGAAGTCATTACAAGTTTTTCCGCACTTTGCGGTATTGGGGAGAAGCTGAACATCGTCACTGATTTTTTTTCGTGGTTACGTTATTTTTAATCTCTAGCGTAAATCCCGCTCGCATGGTTCACCTATTAGCTTCACTCATTCGACTAGTTGAATGACCTCAAACTCTTATAAAATCATTTCAGTTTCGTTTAAGGGACGGAGCATGTGGTGTCGGAATTAGCGCAGAAGGGCCATTACCTGCATATTCAGCACCTGGATTTCGAGCGTAGGCTCAAGTTACTGGAGGCACAATTTTAAACCGAGGACAAGGCGCATGAATGGAGGATACTTCCTGTGTCCAGACTGGGCCATCAGCACCGGGTTGCTACAGTTCATGCAGATAGTCGGAGGCTGCTCTCAGGTTTAGTGAAGCTAGGAAAGCAAGTGCAGCAGGAAAGGAACAGGAGAAAGATATAATCAAGTAATCTGCGCGCTGGGGAATATCGGCTTTCCGGTGTCACCATTTATGTACACATGGATGGAAGGCAGGAAGAAGTGTGGCTCTTACACGTGGACTAGAAGTAAAACATGTGTCAAAAGGCGGGTGAAAGCTGAATTGCGTTATAAGCACTAGAAATTTAGGTTCGGAAGAGCGCAGATGCACTGTCGAGGTAGACGAGGTGGCCAGAAATTTTTCCAGTAAAATACGACAGAAGAGTGCTGAAAACCACTATCACAGGTAGGATGCTAAAGGATATAATCGAGAAGGCGAAACACAACTTCGGAGGGGCAAATCGCTGCTGAGCTAAAGTGATGCCTTCCGGAACACAAAACAATGAACAGATCCGATGCCCGAGATATTGTATATGAAATCTCAAATGGTGGAAATGCTAGCAGGGCTACTTCTCACAGTGTGGAGATTGCGATACGATTAAGGTTCCAGGTGTGAGGACTGGGAGAAACAGTGGAAACAGCTGCGATTCCATTGAGCAGGAAAATGCTAAAGCTAAAAAAAGGAATAAACTTGGCGTTCCCGTGTGCTGTGCAATGTCAGTGCGCGTTAAAGATCTTCAGGTGGTCGGAATTATTCCAGGGCCCTGCACTGCGGCACCTATATCTCTTTCGTATTTCTTTCCCACCTTCCTCCCTTACATTAAGGCACCGTTCGGGTGCCCACCGAGATGTTAGACAATTACCGCGCGGTTTCCTGTGCCCAAAAACCAAGTTTCAAATTCAGTTTCGAGAACGCAGCCACGAGATATACTACAAGAGCAAGAAGTAGAGTTTCGCAATCGAATTCACTTTCTTTGCAACCGTGGCCAATCTGTGGGAAGGCGGCTCGAGTGACTAGTAGGGGCTTTTCAAGGTGGCCCCGGAAGTAATAAAAGATGCACACGTATTGCGGCTAGCGATGTCACGGCAGGCGAGGAGGTTACATTAGGGCCCATTATAACCTAATAGAAGGAAATACATAACAGAAGTATAAACTTTGCAGCTAGCCACCAAATATTTATGGCGCCAGAAACAGTCATAACTAGAATGAGGTGAAAAAATTATTATGAACGCTTTCATTAAATCACACCTTCTAGAAAAGCCATAAACAGGAATAATTGATAACAGCAGATAAGCCATCACTACTAATATCTTGTAGTACTACAAGAGTGGAAGTGGACCATTTTATCAAGCAAGGGTAGGAGAGAGGGGGGGAATCAAGTCGGTGTACTTGTTTCACAAGGCGCATGACTCGGCCCGCCCCTCATCATGCAGATGGTACGGGTCCTTCACCCCGACCGGAGGATTGCGGCATACAAGCCATTCCGCCGGCTCTCGGACCAGGTGCCCAGGCGGGACCGAGCCCTCCTGCTGCGCCTCCGCACCGGTTGCACGTGGACGCCCTCCAGGTAGTACGCGTGTGGCACGGCCCACTCTCTTGCCTGCCCCTCCTTCGGGGACACGGGTCGCTGGGCCAAATCCTGCTGGCGTGCCCGACCGATGATCGCCACAGGCGACGACTCGAGTCGGAATACCGGGCACTCGGTCTCCCGACTACCACGGAGCCCGACCTCCTCTTCCCGGCTCGCAGCCAGCACCTGGCGCATCAGGTCCTCCTCTCCTTCTTACCTCGAGTAGTCTGGCTTGAGCATCCTCCTCTAGACCTTCGCCCCGTCCAGCACGAGGCGATGGATGTGAGTGGACCGATGCTCATTCCCCCTGCCCGGTGCTTGCACACATTCCAAGTGCACCGAGGCTCCCCTCCCCCCCCCCCGCCAGGTGCTTGCACGCTTTCCCAGTGCACCGAGGCTCCCCCCCCCCCCCCCCGCCAGGTGCTTGCACACTTTCCCAGTGCACCAAGGCTTCCCTCCCCCTGCCCGGTGCTTGCACACACTCCCAGTGCACCGTGGCTCCTCTAACTGTTGGACGCTGACGTTGCTGCGGCGGTGCGACTCCTGAACGGCTAAGGGCATCCACGGAAACGACGGCGGCGGCCCTCCCCTCCCCTCCCCCTCCCCTCCTCCGCTGCATTACCTACCCCCCCCCCTCCACTGGTCCCCAAGAGTGATGCCCAAAGGGCAAACATACGCCGGGACTAGTGGGGACTAGTGGACAAGTCGGGACCAGTCGGGACCAGTGCACAAGGATGGTGGGTTCCGACATACGTCGGGACACTCCCCCCTTCATAGCAACAACCACAACCACCACCACCACAAGGCTCATGTTTCTTGCTGATAAAGTAATAAATGAATAAAGCCTTTTTTGCAATGGAGGGATGGTACTCGGCCTCTGTTGGGGAATAAGGAGTAGAATGGGGGTGCAGAAGAAATTCTCGTCTGTCGTCTTCATATGCTTCAGAGCTGCGTGTCGTAAGTGCGTCGTCATGCTCAAAGGGGACGTCTCTGCATAGAGTATGCCGCGATGGCATGTTGTGCGGCGATGGTTGATCGTATGTGGTCTGTTAGTTTGGCAATGTCATTATGAAGCATGTAGTGAATTTTGTGTCTTCCTTTTGAGGAGGAGTGGCAAGTGCATAAAACATATACATCTCCTCTTCAGTGTTCTTAGCAGTGCGCGCGTCTGTTGTTGGTGTTCTTATGTGCTCACATGGTGTTCTTATACGAAAATGTTTATGAGAAGGTCGATTGATAGATCTAGTGTGAACGCAAGGTGGAACAGTGTAGAGCTGATTTTATTTCACCTGAAGTCGAAAACAACTGGCTATAGCACAGTCTGTCAATTTTAGTGTACGAGGATGATATCGTACTTTTGGCATGTAGTAAAGGTGAGGTAGAACTCCTCACGCATACCAGTGGGAATGAAGCAGATTTTACTGGATTCGAATTTAGCGCACAAAAATCGGTTGTTAGGAAATTTAACAACAGCGGCGCAGTAAGAGTTTCTACGCAGAGAGGTAAGGCAGAGCGGGTAGAGGAGAAGAAATATTGGGGGCTGATTTCGCCTCCACCGAAATTCGACCACCGCGGCTCAATGGACAACCTCAGTTCTACGTTTGAAAGCTGTGCTGCACAATTTTGTTTGCCCCTATGTTAGTGACCTTTAATGGCTTACAAGATTTCCAGCTATATTTTGACGCCGTCTATAGGGTTAGATTGAATAATCGAAACTTCACCCGGAACTTGCAACGGTGTGTACAATTTACATCTGGTACAGGCCCAGTGTAGCATACATGACTGGGAACTTGTACTGTCATTGGCATTGCCAACGGTCTGGCAGGATATAATTTCTTGACATAATCCATGCTTAAGTTTCAATTTCGTTTACTTTTGGACATGGAAACAAGGAAAATAACGAAGGCACATTTGTGTGAATTCAACGGCTATGGTGGTGCCATTTCTAAACTGCAAAGGGATTAAGATGTCTTTCCGTTCGGAACACTTCCAAAATTTCAAGATGCTTGTTTAACATGAGAAAGAGATGTTTATTAGAGTAAAAAAAAAGGCAAGCATAATGTTCGGTGACCATCTAAGGTGTTCTCAATAAAGACTAATCGCGTCCGTAATGAAAGCATGAACATGACAAAATTCCGGTGTAATTTTGCTTGCTTTTTAAAAGCCTCTTCATAAGCTACTTGATACGAAAAGCAAAAACATGTTTCTATCCAAAAGTTTGGAGATCTCAAGAAACTTTAAATAGAACCGCATAATTCGGGTCCGGGTCTTGTAGAGAAATTTTAAAACGACCTTATGAAATGTGGCTGTTGTCCAGAGTATTTAAATGTACAATTCATGTGTAGCAGATGCTTGAAGTGAAGGTGGCAAATGAAATGAGCCCTCTAATCAAATTTACTTGTGAAATCAAACGCTCCATTAGAATCGCATACTTGGAATAATATAAGTTGCCTACCTTATAATAATCCCTTTTGTTTGATATAATAAATGAATGATTGGTTTTTTGAGGAAAGGAAATGGCGCAGTACCTGTCTCACATCTCAGCGGATACCTGAACCGCGCCGGAGTGAAGCAGGGAGTGAAAGAAGAAAGGAATAGAGAGGTGCCGTAGTGGAGGGCTCCGGTATATTTTCGACCACCTGGGGATCTTCAATGTTTTCTGATATCACACAGCACAGGGTCGCCTTAGCGTTTTCGCTTCATAAAAACGCAGCCCCCGCGGTCTGGTTCGAACCCGGGATTTTCTCTCATATAAATGAATTTTTCCTAATAAACACGCAGATGAAAACGGCAAAAACCTTTCGCAGGCGGTTGCAAAGCACCAGAATGTGTTCTTCGTGACTGCGCTTTGTAACAAAGAAAAGCTCTTCAGGAGTGCTTATAGAGATATAAGCTTCGTATAACCAATTGGTGGAAATCCAAACAGCACTGACACGAAAGCTTTTTTCATGTTCCCTTTTCTACCCCTTGTGGTGAGTTAGTGGTTATGGTGCTGTACTACTGACAAGAAATAGGCGGGTTTTTATCCCAATCCACGGCGTTTCCATTGATATGGATGCGAATAGTGAGACTCCGGAGTACTGTGCGATGTAAATGCACTTTAAAAGACCTTATGTGGTCGAAATTTTCCGGAATCAATTGCTGCGACTTCTCTCATAGCCTGAGCCGCATTGGGACCTTAAACTTCCTAACACAACCGTTTAACGGCTTGTTTCATTTTGTCTAAAGCAACTTTCAATTTTTCTTAGCAGGCGCTTACCGATATGAAATCTAAGGCTCGTGCGAACGCCAAGGTGTGAGTGTTCACACTCCAAGCCTTTCGTTAAAATCGGCAAGCTACTCAAGTATGGGGTCGAAAAACTGAAGCCTCCTTTAAATCGTGCCAGGATGCTCCATTTGTAGCATAAATATGATATTTATGCAAGACCATGATTTAGAAAATTGAGCCGGCGCGGTGGCTTAGGGATATGGCTCTCTGCTGTTCACCTCAAAGACGCGGGTTAGATATCGGCTGTGGCGGTCGAATTTGAAAGGAGGCAGAAGTTTAGAGCCCCGTGTACTATGCGATGTCAGTCCACGTTAAAGAACCACAGGTGGTCAAAATTTCCCGAGCCCTTCATGACGGCGCCTCTCAACGCTTGAATTGCTTTGTGACGTTAAACCCTCCATAATCCAGATGTTAATGGACTAAAAAAAACCTTAGGTGCTCGAATTTATCCGGTACCCTCCAGTAAGGATTCCTTCTCAGCCTGAGTCGTCATGGGGCATTAAACCCCTAAAACAACCTTCCTTTTCTTGACAAGGTAAAAAACAGTTGCATAACACCACACCAACAGGCTGACAAGAAATGGTAGAAAAGTCTCTTTAATGTGACTTCTTTGTCAAGAAATACCGTAAATTGTTTGACATACGTCCAATCTGATTACAAGCTTTAAAATTTGAAGTCACCCACAAGTACACGATTAATGATGCGTGCATAATTTTACACAAGACGAGTTACTAATAGTTAATAGGAACATACGAGCCGCCGGAGAAAACAATTTAGCATTCAACAAACGCTCACAGCCACAGTGCTGAAATAGTCTGTATCATTTTCCTTGTAATTCAACTTTCTAGTGTTAGCGAAAGTTATCAACTATTCATTAATTTTAAATTCTGATGCTGTTTCCCGGCTCAAGGAAGAACACAGATGGAAGATTCTAGTAGAATGTTGTACGCATCGAGTTTCGTCACTAATGGAGTAAATTGAAAGGCTAAACTACTTAAATTACCACATGTGCCACTGGAACTCATTGCATTTCTCAATGTTATATGTATGCCGTTTATAGGCAATTCACTTAAGCCGTAATAAAACCCAAATAGAAGTTTACGTGCACACACTTATTACTCAAAAACTTATTACTGTAATTATCCGCCTGTTTGTTCTCTGGAGACAGGAAAAAGGGCAACAATTTAGGTGGTAAGGTTTTTAAAACACTTTTCATAATACGACGGTGATTTCATCACCTTCCTCTGGAAGAATCGTGGAACCTTAATTTTTTTTTGCTGAATACACAGCCGAACACAATATGCTTTTGCAGGCCAAGCCAACATGTCTCGCGCTTCTTCTCAATGAATCTTCTGGTTGTCGTGTCAGCGTGAATGGCAAGCTTCACGATATAAATATTTTTTGTCGGATATAATTTTCACTCTAAATTTCGGCTACCTATAAAGAGCATCGTCCCGAAATCGAGGCGAAAATAGCGTCGAAAATTTTTCAGGGCATCAATCCACACTGCCGCTGTAGAAACACCTGCCCTGATTAGCGGAAACACCTAGTCTGTCTTAAAGTGACCATAATCGCTGAACTACGGCTCCTCTCTGCTTTTCTCCGCTTTCTCTCGGCGAGCAACTCACATTACAACACTGGCGGAACACAAGGCACTAAAAGGTGTAATTTAAACAAGCCCATTCAACTAAACCTTTAGCCATAAAGGACTAAAAGTGTCAATAAACACAATTATGTTTCATCTCATAAAAAGCACTGCAACTTAAATGTATCAGTAAAGCTTATCACCTGGTCGTTGGTATTCATTTGTTCGCTGTTCGGCATCTAAGATGACATCATAAACTTCTGTCATGTGTATGCATTTTTGTACCGCAATATATTAAACTATCCTCTCATTCATAAAAACCAACATGACTCAATGCGGTTTTTTTTCATTGATCAAAGTCGTTGTGATATGGCAAATGACGTAAATGCCACATGCAGCTTTTGGTCAGATTCATTATATCAACTTTTTATATTGCATTGCACAGCCGTGAGTGAAAGAGGTTATGTCCGGTATAAATATCTATATAAAAACATTGTTCTGAAAGTGCTTCTATATGCAATATTTCCACCTCTTCGCAAAATTTCGCTGTCATTCGCTGTAAATGCATGCCGTGGATCCTGCAGGAAAATTTACACGAGAGAGAGAGAGCGAAGTGGTAGAGAAAAGGCAGGGTGGTTAAGCAGTAAAATGTTCCTGTTGGCTACCCTGCGCTGGGGGAGGGGGATGAGAGGTGCGTAAAAGAAGGAGAAGAAGAGCAATGCGGTGTTCACACGAGATTATTACAGAAGTGTGCACTATGAACGGCCGGAATAAAGCAGAAAGAATAAAAACAGGTTGATGTGAACTTGTTAACACAGTTTTGCCTTTGTTTTGTCTTTTTTCCTTTTTTTGTCTTTGTTCTTCAATGATGGATGCTTTTCTTAGGGCTTTGGACCGTCGGATGGAACGGCTAACAACGAATGAAGATCTGATTAAATACGGGTGGTTAATGGCATTCGCTTTTTCTCGTTAAGATAAAATATAGCCCACAAATCAAGGTTTCTAACCCAAAGTATTGAATTTTTATTCTCACTCTTCTCAGAAAGTATAAAGAGATAGATCAGCGCTCTATGATAAGAAACGTGCTTCTTGATAAGTTTTGAGCTGTGCTACCACATTCACGAAATAAAGAATGCTAACACAAATGACGCTCACGCCTACAGACATCGATATGAATGCCACTAACAACTGCGATGTGGAGAAAAAAAAAACCCAACAGTCAGAATAGGAGGGGCATATTGAGGCAAAATGTGGAGCACTTACAAATTCGTTTGAGTGGTTTCTTTTGTTTTAAATTTGTGTTCTTCGCAACATGGTCCAAAATTTTCTCATAGAGCATTCCTTATTACTCTTTGAGTTTATTACTTCTAAAAAGTGTCGATGTCTTCAGATTTATTATCTCAGAGTTTGGACGACGACGGCGCTTAAAAGGCGTTGTTCGTTCACTGCCTGACTCTCTCCAGATTCGCGCGCCGTAGCTCGAAATTATTGGCCGCAAAGAACCTCCTATATGAATGGAACTGCACATTACAAACTACTACATAGGTTGGACTGATTGATACCACGTATATTACGGGACTGCGTATACATCTCTGTCGGTCGGAAAGCAATCGCCGTGCCCAGCACTCAGAAGAAGGCCTAGGAAAGGCGTTTTCATGCTCTGTATCTGTACATAGTTTGTATTACCGCCCTGCCCCTAACCTTTTTCACTATCGCTCCGAGTGTTCTTTTGGTCTGCGTGTTCTCTCGCTGTCCTTTTATTGCCGATAGCCGCAGCTCAGGTGCTTCAGGTTTCGATGAAAAATTCACGGCTAGAAACATCTTTTTGTCCATTGTTATTTGTATTAATGAATAACCGCTAAAATCAACTTGTTTAATGTGAATAAGGCGATCTCATGTGAAAATTTATTGTGCTTTCACGTAATGATTGTCGGGAATAATGCGAGCTGACGTTTGTACGAATGCTTTAAAATAGCACGGGCAAGAATTACCAACCGCTTCAGGAGTCCCAATTGCGTTCCTTGATAGGGCGTATTGCAGATATATTTTGACCGGCAAGGTACTCCAAGTATTTTCGAGTGGAACGCCGGTTTTGTAACGTTTGTCCGGTATGCTGTTTTGTATCCATAGTTATTTATTTGCGACATTGTGCCTGCTAGAGTAAAGTCTTTATCTACAGATATAGGCATTCTTAAAAACGCATTACAAGTTCATCATGAACAAAGCTTCATTGTATGCGCCTCTGTAACGCCAATTCAGGCAATTATGACAACTGAATAGGAATGAGCATATGACACTTTTTTTCCAAACCGAATGGAGTCCGAATAGTGTAGTTATATATCGATTTGAATATGAATCGAATACTGATATAACGGAATGAAATATCCGTCGAATATTCTTACTAATATTTAAATCGATATATAAATACACTATTCAGACTTCATTCTGTTTAAAAAAGCGTATTATATGATCATTCCTATTCGATTATCATAATAACCTGAATTGGCGTTACAGAGGCGGATACAATGAAGCTTGTGAATAATAATATGCCCAACACACAAAAATGTTCGCACAGGATTAAGAGAAACGGAGGTAGACCAGACGAGAAATGTAGCTTGCCACTTCTCATTGAGGGAAAAGGGGTGAAGCCTTGTAAGTCTGAAGGAGGGAAGGAAGTTTGACAACATGAAAGGGAGTATGTAAAAAGAAGTGTGCATGAAATAGGAGCGTCATCAAAGGCAAACTTGTGGTACTCCAAAAAGATTCGGAGCCTGAGAGAGCAGTTTAGGTTGTCAACAGCTAAGAGATGGTTCCTCATAGAGATCAAATTTTCCCCGAATGGACTTCAGTAACAGATGGCAAAAAGAAACGGGGAATAAACAAAAAATGTTCTGGCAAAAACGGGCTGTACTACGTGCTGGTGCTGCTTTCGCGGAAACTCTAATGGGCTGGTGGAAATTGTTGTGTCGGATAGCATGAATGCCATACAGAAGCCTTCTCAAAGAAGCATGAAAGCTACGTTTCTCAGAGTTATATAATATAGGACCTAACATTTCAGTTATGGTAGGTATTCGAGACACGTTTTTTGAGATGAACAAGAAAGGATTCTATTGAGCAGATATAAGCACATTTTTTAGGTAGCGTAATGCGGAATCATGTATGAGATGAGTGTACACTTTCTGAGTGAACGAAAACTGTGGAAGAGGTGCGCTTCTTGATCTGTTCTCGAAATGCACGCTGCGAGTAATGAAACCAAACGCGGTCGGTTCTTTTCTCAAGATACTACCTCATTGAATGCTTTATTATGGGCTAGATAATAAATGAAACAAAAACATTGAAATACAAAAAGCAAATTTCAAAAATCTATGGTATTTAATTCAAAAGAAGATAACAGTTTTTTATATACACATAGCTGTAAACCTGCGAAAGAGTCAGCAACAATATTTGCCTAGCTCTTACAAGACGAGCTGAAATATCGTGCAATTTCTTGTGGAATAACATGCAGTTTTTCATTTTGAGGGGATTTTTATATTTTTCAATGTTTTCTGTTATGTATGCGAATAGTGAGGAGAAAAATACAACTTTATTTGCTCCGATTGTTTTTCTTGTTTTTCGGCGATTATGAAGTCAATCTTGAAAGGTACATTGCATTTCAGTGTCCTGCTTCCATTAGAACAAGGCATTTTGAAGTATTCTAAATTTAAAAGAGTTTTTAAGACACTCATTTTTCTGATACACAAGCTTTTCAAACGTTCTTATCAAATTATGTATATTTTGATTTACGCTTAGTTATCAATTCACAATTTTGCTCTTTCGATTTCTTTGTCAGCTGTCAGTTCACGTGTTAATTTCTATAAACTAAGTCAACAAGTAATTTCAAAACTGCGGTGACGTGAACAACGTTGATATTATTTGCCGATAAGAACTAGATTTGCGTGTTTTTATAAACTGTGTCGTTTTGTGCTGATCGGTGTGTAGTGAGCTATTTAACTATGTACAAAGAATAATTCATAGCAGGATTTTCGCTTGCAATTGTGTGTATTGTTGCTTTGTAATTTTTTTACAGATATACCCGAAGCTACTATGCCGTCATTCGCTCATAGTGAGAATAAGTGAATGTATATGTAAATAATATAAATTATGGCTAGAAATACATTTAATCCAATAATAAAAAGTATTCTACCCATCTATTCTAAGAACTTAAAATGAGTGTTTTAAACACTGTTCTTAAATTTATTGGTGTTATGTGTTTGAAATGCTTTGTTCTGGTAGTAGCAGCACACTTAAATGCAATGTATCGTTCTAGATCGACTTTAAAATCACCTTTAAACACAAGAAAAAAAGGATTCTTGAAAATGCAGTGGAATTTGTCGCTTCACTGTGTGTACAAATTAAATAGAAGAGGTAAAACGATATAAAAATTTCAATCTAAACAATAAACTTTTTAATATTTGCATGCTATATCAATAGAAATTGTATGATCTGTAAGCTGCTCTTGTAGCGGCTAGGCTACTATTGTTGATTATTCGTTCGCAGGTTTAGGGCTACGTGTATGAAAACGACTGTTATTAACTTGCTTTGAAATAAATAGTTTCCATGATTGAAATTTGCGTTTCGCATTTATTATTTATGTTTCATTTGTTGTCTAACCTATCAAAAAGTCTTCAGTGAGATAACGTCTCCACGAAAGAAATAAAAGCGGTTTGCTTCATTACTCCAAGTGTGAAGTACAACAACTTATCAAAAAGCGTACTACGTCTTGAACTCTTTCCGTTCCCTCAAAAACTCAGTTCTCGACTCATACATGATTCCGTATTACGCCTATCCAATAAATGTGCTCAATTCTCAACACAATTCAGTCTTGTTCATCTCAAAAACCCTGTTCCGAAACCTAACGTAACTGAAATATTGTCATATGATATGCCTCTCAGGGAGAACCGTATCTTCCTTAAATTCAAGTCCTTCATTGAGAAGATTTTTCGTAGTCATTCACTCTTTCCGACAAAATTGTTTGAACCAGCCTATCAAGAGTTTCCGCGACTGCAACATTAGCACCCAGTAGAGACTCGTCTTAGACAGTCTTTTTTTTTTTCAATCACGTTTCTTTTTGTTGTCTGTAACTCGTCTGTTACTTTTTGCCGTCTGTTACTAGAGGAAATCTTGGGGCCTGTTAGTAACCAAGACTTGCCTGTTGACAGCCTAAAGTGCGCTTTGAGGTTGTGATTGTTTTTGGAGTACCACATGTTTGTCTGTACTGACGTCCTTATTTCATGAAAAAATTCCTTTTGCCTAGTGATTTCAATATTCTCAAACTTCCTTCTCTCCTTCAGTTCTACATTACCTCGCCACGTTCCCCTAGTGGAAGGTAGCAAAGTACTTTTCTCCACTGGTCAGTGTATATATATATATATAAACACACACACACACACACACACACACACACACACACACACACACACACACACACACACACACACACACACACACACACACACACACACACACACACACACACACACACACACACACACACACACACACACACACACACACACACACACACACACACACACACACACACACACACACACACACACACACACACACACACACACACACACACACACACACACATATATATATATATATATATATATATATATATATATTGTACCGCGCCGGCGGACCCGTCCAGATAAATAGACAGGAGGACACAGCATAAACACTACCGATTTGTGGTGATTCTTTATCGCCCTCTCTCTCGCGCTCGCTCCTCGCACTCCCTCCGCACCTCGCCTTCGTCGATGCAGTGCACTCGTGCGATGGTAGGCTGTCTGCCGGACGCTCTATCCCGTTACATATTTCCGCCGAGGGAGAGGGGGATCGTTCCAAGAAAGTCCAATGCAAGTCCGAAGTCAGTCCATGTCGAATCCGCGTAAGCCAGCCGGTGGGTACGCCAGTCTCAAGTGATGCCGTCCCACGGCAATGGTCGCAGACTGCAGTGCAGCAGGGCATCGACGCTTTGCAGTAGTTGCGTAGTGGCGCTGCACTCCTTGAGAAAGGCATCGAGCATTTCCAGATGAGCCACTCGTAATTCCGGGTTCAGGTTCTCAGGAGCAAAGCTTTTTTCGCGGTAGGCATCATCACGCGGTGATGACGTTCAGGTGCCGTTTGATACCGAACTGTGCAGGTAGATGACGGAGCTGCTTGTAGGCGGCCCTGCCGCGTACGGCAACACCGAGTGGTCCGGCTCGGGTTCAGACGGAGGTTCCCAGCAACCACTGAACTATTCTTTCCTCTCCTCCGGGTCGTCACACCCTTGGGCATGTCTTGCGCTTTCGTCTTCATCGCGTTCGATCGCGCATTCATCCACATCTATAGCAAGAGTGTCTACACTAGGATAGACATTCACCTAATCATCTCGCCGTGGCTCATGAAAAATGTGTTTTCCATTGTCGTCCCGTACCATTTGTTCCGCCGAGGAAACTTCATCAGTTACCACCGTCCCCGCAAGCTGAATGGAGTTGCCTGCAAAAGCAATTTCATCCCACTGGCTCTTGTGTCTCGTGTTTGTTTCTTGAGGTGAACGGCCGTGCGTGGCCTCTTCCTGTGTTCCCGTGGTAAGCAGGGTGTCTTCCACATCGGCAGTTTGGAGCGACAGACTGCAGTATACTGAATGGCGCCACTCGTCTTTAGGCGGCGATGTAATATTGGTCATTGATTCCGGGTCACTTGGGATGATGCAACGTGGGCCCACAGATATGAAGTTGTCAGACTGTTCGCTGACGTTAAAACTTATGAGCTTGGGGAAGGCCTCTGCAGTCGCCGAAGAACGTCCCACACCGGCTAGGTTCACTCCGGTGAGCGAGGCGAACAGCATAACATGGTACGGGACAACCGACCCCACGCCGACCTTCAAGCAGGCTGCATCGACACTATGTGCGTTTGTGGGACAACTTGTGCGCCAGGGGAACAGTCACAGGCATCCAGTTCGCTTCCAACTCCCGGCCGATGCATCATCTTCTTCCGCTCACGCTCACGCACGTCGCCACATGCAGCCAGCTTGGTCCTTGCCACTTGCTCATCTATGGCCTCAACCATTTGCGTACTTGGTTGGTCCAGCGCTGCCTCATCGCCGCATACGCCAAGTTCTCGCTCCAGGACTACATCCTCTGTCTTGCTCTCGTCCTTTGACTTGGCTTCCGACGTCTGACCCATCTCCACGTTCGCGCCCGCGGCGTCCATTTGAGCCGAGGCTTTGGCGCCGTCTTAGAAAGAGTGGATACAGTGATACTCGACGTCGCGCTCCCTCTTCTCCGGCCGCCCGAACAGCCGGTCCAGGCGCTGATCGATACGCTCGAGGATGGCCGCCAGCCTGCGGGAAATGGTGACGCCCGGATGGCCACGCCTGTCGTCTCCGTGAGCTGCGCCGTGGAAGGACTCGGGGCGCCCGAGGAATGCCTGGCGCCTGACCTCGGGATATCGGATAGCGTCCCCAAAAGCATCAGTGCCGACCAGGGCCACGGTGGTCGGTGTCGCATCCGGTAGTGACAGAGACGACAACCGCTGGACAGCTGCCGAGAGGTTCTGGCAGGTTTCCTCCGCTTCTGCCGGCGAGCACGCAGGCGCTAGTATTGGATCCTGGGTTGACCCGATCCGTAATGGTCGGCGAGGAGCCCCGCAATGGCGTCGTACTGGCCAAAATCCTCCCGGGGAACGTTGGCCAGCAGCTCCACTGCTCGGCCCCACAGCTTAGTGATGAGCATCACGGCTTTCGTCTGAGCGTCCAACCCCTGCGCCTCCGCGATGGTGTGCAGCTGGAGCTGGCAAGCCTCCCAAGGGGCAGTGCCACCAAAGTAGGTAACTACTCCGCCATCCCCAGCGGGCAGGCTGGATGTGACGCACCTGCGCCGTGCACCCCAAGATCGGACTGCTAGGCCAGCCTGCCGGGCGCGGGATTGAATTCAATGGTGTTGATGGAAGGCCCCGGCCCGCCGCACTTCCGGTCGGTCGTCACAGCATGATTTACCCCGCGCCCGAAAGCATCAATCCTAGCCTCCAGATGGTCCAGTCGCGTGCCGAAGCGCTCGAAGACGGCCTCCATCGTCTTGGAAAGGGGTAGGTCGTCCGGACGCCCGAGATCAGCGAGCCTCCGCCGAGCTCTGTGCCTCATCAGCCGATGGTGGCCCATGGTTCTCAGCCGCGTCAGCAGCCTGTTTCTGGGCTCGTATGAGCGCCATCCTATCGCTGCCACCAAAATATGAAGAGGTACGGCGGACCCGTCGAGATAAATCCACAGGAGGACGCAGGAGAAACACGACCGGCCGGCCAGTGATTCTTGTTGTTGTTTGCCTATCAAAAGATGGCACATACCCACTCTGGGCGATCGGCCACACACACACACACATACACACACACACGCGCACACACACACACACACACACACACACACACACACACGCACGCACGCACGCACACACACACACACACACACACACACACACACACACACACACACACACACACACACACACACACACACACACACACACACACACACACACACACACACACACACACACACACACGCACGCACGCACGCACGCACGCACGCACGCACACACACACACACACCCACATATATATATATAAATTCACCAAAATTGAAGAAACATAACAGGAGGACCACGCTGGTCCTCCAGCCGAAACGTCGTGAATTAAATCCTGTTATGTTTCTTCAATTTTTGGTGATTTTATATTATATTGACCAAATCAGCTGCCAGAAATCACTTTTAGTGTATATATACATATATATATACTGAAATCAGCTGGTGTAGACTTGACAGGCACGGGACGCAACCAACCACCTCGTTCTCCTCTTCTAGGTACTCAATACACTAGGCATCCGCTCTTCATGGACGTCACATTCCCCCTACGCAGCAGAAGCCCGCAGGGCGAGTCAAAAAGCACCGCGTGAATGGTAGGGCTTCAGCCGGGCAACGTGGGTCACTTTAGTTTTTACAGAACGAAGACAGCTTGCCGTGAGACGCACTATGCGGTAGTTGATCTGACTAATTTTCTCAATAACAACATAGGGTTCATCGTAGTGGCACAGCAGCTTCTGTATCAGTCCCCGCTTTCAGACCAGCTGCCGCAACAAGACCAAACCACCAGGGCTATAAGTTACATGACTGCGGTGGGCATCGTAGCGCGCTATGTACCGATCTTGGGAGGCGAGGATACGAAGGCGGGCGAAACGCTGGGCCTGTTTGGAGAGACATGGTGTCACGGCTACGGAGGGGCCTCCGAATTTGTACTCTCCGATTCTTTTTATTGTGGGATTTGAGTGTGGTGTGCGGTTAGTTGTCAACGTAAAGTGAATGATGCAGGGGTCTCTTGGCCTAGGAAGTGTGTCATGCAGTGTACGAGATGGGAGGGTAATATCACTGGTATAAGTATAATAGCTTAATTGGAACCAGTTCTTCTAGGGTGCAATATCAGATAAGTAGGAGTTCAATTCTGGAACAGACATTTGAAATGCACATTTTTCTGCAGATAATTTGGCGAGGGGTGTTCTTTAAGACCATACCTTCAGCAGCATTTGAAGATGCCGTGCTGGACCAGGGGTACTTGGAAGCAGCAACATTAAATTATCAATTCAATCAATTAACTATCTTAAAAATTTAGAAACCTAGAGAGTTTTTGCTTCAAAGCGGGCAGGGTGTCCTGTACATAATAAAATAATTATGGATGTATGGAGGCTTTCGAAGCTAATCTGGACGGAATAAATTTTTAATAGCAAACTCATTTGGAAACCTCAGTGGCGCCAAAGCAGAATCTCGCCCGTTTAGAATCTATGAAATATTTAAAATTAACATCTGTGGCTCAAGTTAGCCCGAAAAGTATAATTTTTGTATCTCAATTTTAAGAGAATAAAAGTATTACTTATTTGAAGAGACGAGATCTAGCTTTGCAGCGATCAAAGAGATGTTCCCTTACACGTAATATTTACAGACCGTTGCGGGATCAGCAGATTTCTCATCATTGCTTAAAGAGGAGCTGCGCAAAAGGGACAATCACATAAAAGAGGACGGGACAAGCGCATCATGTTTTCACAATGAATAAACTTACCCGAGAGCTCATCGTGACGAACATTTCTCCTGATGTTATGTAAGTACAACGCGCCTGTGATGTCTGAGAGAGCAGCGTCCCAAAGAGGGAAGCCGAATATTTTGCAGGGTGTCAAACGGCGGGTGGCGTCTTCGTTTTCACTTTGTGCCACCAGCGCTACAATTATCGTAGTGAATAAGACAAGGAAACCGTTATTTGAGAACGCTGCACTACTCTCCTTACGGTAAGCGCCGCCTATAACGAGCGTTTACATTCACTTTATGTGGATTGCGATTAGTATCTGCTGCCATCTGGTCAAAGGGGTCGTTCGAGCATCGTTTCCATCATGATACCATTCTGTTTGAATTTGGCCACCTCCATTGGCACTTTACATACATATATTTTTTTTATCACAAAGCGATGGTTGTAGACTGCAAGAGGTTCAGCTGTGTAGTGGCGTTTGAGAATAGTTATTGACAAAAAAAGGCAATTTTTCCCAGTGAAGACTGCTCTTTTCATTGTATGTTACGAAATGAGCAAGCATGAATGTGGTTCACTGCCCGTGTTTATTCAGCAACCGGGGAAATTCATTCCTTGCTAGCCTTAACTTCCGCCCTCCCCAGAGCCTTGCTGATAGCATCTATAACGAATGGAGCCGCCTCTGCTCCATTGGGTGCCATAGTCAGCAGAGCTGAAAAAAAAAGACCACAGATATGGTAAGGAAGTTTGCATGGACGTGTTTTAAACATAGCTGCTGTGTTCTGGCCGTTCATAGGAGCGCACTTGCGTCATAATTTTAATGAGAGTCTTCCTTTAGGATGAAATGCATGCATTTGAAATGATCCGCGATGAAAATGTGACTGTGTTGGGAACAATGTTATATAGGAAAATTTTCAGGACGCAGTTGCTTCCAATAACTTTGATTTTGAACCTATCAGTATATACACTTCTAATATACAAGGCCATCAAACAAACTGTCGAAAGTTGAAACTAATGAGAGGACCCTGATTAGTCCTGCGATTAGGCTTATCGGGGCCCCACTCAATAATTTCAACTTTCGACAGTTTACTAGATAATCTTCTAATCCGCATATGCTGATAGGTTTATAATCGACTTTATAGAAGTATTTTCGTGGTAAAAATTTTCTTTTTTATTTGGTTGCTAGGGAAATCTGCATTCAAGCTTGTTGGTTAATTGGATGCGAGTGTAGTTCACTGCCGCGCCGATATATAGAAAGGATATATCAGTAGCGGTGCGCTTTTTGAGAAAAAAAAATTAGCTGACGATTTCCCTTGTGAAGTTTTTTCACGCTGATAGGCTTGAGCAATGGGATTGAGTAAACTAGAGCAGTTAAGGCCTTTTCTTCCGCGACTGTGGCAATGATGGTCGTTTGCTGACAGAAGGAGGAGAGACGGGTGGGAAAGAGTTAGAAACTCCTGCAACATTGACTACTGTTCAGAAGTGTGTCGTTTTCGCCAAAGGCAGCTAACGTAACTGCGGCGGCAGCGGGCACTGGTAATTGGAGAAAGCTTCGGTGAAATTTTCGCCGCGGTTACACGATTGTGTGCCCCCTATCTTGCGAAAGTGATAGTACCACGTATTTCACATCTAAAATTTTAATTTCGTAAACTTACACAGCATGGTGGCCACCAAAGCCAGAAGGTTGACTCCAAAGATGTTGGACATGTTGGCTTGAACTACAAAATAATAATTTGTCGGTAGCTTAGAGTGCGGAAAAATAACCTAGGCTTGTACACTCGTTCGCGACGATTATGATGAAGTAATTCATCTTTTGTAGTATTTTATACAACCTCGCCATTAGGAATAGTTGCTTCAGGGTGTCTTTGACAACGGCCGTGGGTTTAATTCTACTCTGAACTTTCTGATGTACTGACATGAAAGGCAAAGTTTCGAAAGTTTCAACATGTGCCCCTGCGATTTGTTCGGTTTTGTAAAGTAATGGGAATATCAGTTGCAAGCCATTCGCATAACACATATCATGGCTGATATATAAATGAAATGAACGAACGCATATTAAATCGTACGATCCATACCAAAGGCTTCAGCATCTGCGCTACTCACAGGCTGCAGTGCGCACAAACGCACCCCTTTGAAGTCTCAATGAAAAGGATATGCACCAGGATAGAGGCTGAGATAAGAACTGAAAAGGTTACAACTCAAGAATTCTAGACCCAGTAGCATGTACGGTTTTCAATTTATTCCACAGAGAAACGTGCGAATTTTTTTATATAGTGTTGTGTTTAATTGCAAGAAATGTTATCTTGATGACTGCAAGGACGCTGCTTAACCCTGTGCCTGAAATACAGCATATTAAGCAATCTAAGAGGCAAACAATGACCGCGGTCATCATGCAGTGAGCTGTAGTTTTGGAAAAAATGTTTTTGGGCTGGGTGTGGCGTTGCCTTTTTAATGGGACCTGCAGCCGTGGCTCCTTGCTAAGGCGCTGAGCCGCTGGGTCCAGCCCACCGTAATAAATCAAGCGCAGTAGGCACTACTGAGTCTGAGGGCATATTTTGGAACAGCAGTTGGTAATAGGCCTGCAGACCGGTACTTTCGTTCTTTTAATCGCGGAGGGAGGACTATAGGAGCAGTTTCGCAACAATTCCTGAGGTTTTTCTTTCTTACAAAAAAATTTTTCCATCGCGTTTGGAGTTAAAGTGAAAGATAATTTATTATCCTCGCGGTCGGTTCGGTCTTGTGGGCAGCTAGGAATTCCTGGCGTAGACGGGAGTTTCTTTTTTTTAAATTTTCAGTCAAGCTTGAAGTGTATCAAATACTACGATTACCAAAATACTGATGTTGAGAACTTTCCGGCGGGGAGATTCACCTGACCAGAATTTGGGTGCCAGCACATAGTGCACTGCTCTGTCGGCATATCGCTGTAGGCTTGTTTGCTTTGAGGT
This sequence comes from Amblyomma americanum, assembly GCF_052857255.1. Lineage (NCBI taxonomy): Eukaryota > Metazoa > Arthropoda > Arachnida > Ixodida > Ixodidae > Amblyomma > Amblyomma americanum. The sequence goes on along the minus strand of NC_135498.1, from coordinate 71,296,340 downwards.
CGCACTTTCAGGCAGCGAGATTTACCAAATGTAGCTTTGAAGAGTAGCAATGAGCTTTAAACGTCGGGGTTGCTCTGTGAAGCCGAATTACGCAACAGCCTTAGCGCAGCCCCAACATTCATCTCAGATAGGAGAAATGTAAGAAATAAAACTCCGAATTGTGAAACTACAGAATGTACAGTGAATGTGCAGTGAAGGTTGGCATTGTTTTACTTACCACTCTATAGTCTTCAGGTAAGATAGAAAGAAGCTGTGCCAGTTGTACCAGTTATGAATCAGAAGCCTGCCGTTTATAGCTTATATAGTGCGAGAAAAATGCAGCGGAGGAATTATCGAGCGAGTGTGAAGCGAAACAACTAGCAAAGAACAACTACAGTGACGAGCTGTTTGGCCTTGGCATAGATGCCTGAGAAGATGGAAGACAGAAATGTCGAACAAATTGTTTTTCGAACATTTCAAAAACATCGCATCGCTGAGATATATTGCAGGAGACATAGGTGAGCGTAATTTTTACTGCAGTGATATGAAATACCACAAACGACGTGTTGGACGCCATGGGAAATGGAGTTCGTCATGTCGTGCAGATTCCTTGTTGTGATGGACACTTTGGTTTGTCTTGAACGAAAACACGTTGTGCCCTTGTCGATCTGCCAATCTCGTGATTCGAAAAGAGGACAAGGCTATCCCATTGACCTGAGCGAAATTCCTCGTGCTGCTCCCATTTGCAAGAGTATTATCGGTGGCATTTCTAGGTCGCTATAGGAAATAAGCCTCATGACGCGATGCATTCCAATTCCAGACCCAGCGTATGTGCTCAAGAGCTGATGCTTTGTTTGCGTATTCGTATCTAATTAGCTGCGAGAATGGTAGTTATTTGAAGAGATTTATTTACCACTTTTATTAGAGTCTAGACGATAGTTCTTTAAAAACACGAGTAATGAAACTATTAGGTAGGTTTAGATTCCAGGATTTCGACATTGTGTCTTTAAAATATTACTACGTATAAAAACAAAAAAGTAGCACACAGGTAGAGGCTGCACGAAACGCCAGCAGACGATAAAAATAGATCCGTTACTATCAGTAACTGGTGCCAAAAAGAGCACACACGAGCATTGGTTGCCTTTTTAACCTCGTTTTCGCTTCGTGTTATGGCGTGAACACATTTCCGTTGTAGTGGAAGCTCTTCACACGTGGCTTTCCGCTGACAACGTGGCAACAAGGAGAAAGTGTCATTACACTGCCACCTAAAAGTGAAAAGTCGCGCAGGGTAAGAGCAGTCTCCAAACCTGTTAGCCCGTCGGGACTTATAAATGTACGAAAATAATTTTCGAAGTTGGAGAGGCAGAGTAATTATGCTACCCAAATAGCAACGAATACGGCCTTTAGGGGGCCGATGAAAAGCCGCCATCAAGAACTGGGCTGAGAATTGGCTGAAATCGTGAAATCGCAGCCTCTAACACACACACACACATATATATATATATATATATATATATATATATATATATATATATATATATATATATATATATATATATATATATATATATATATATACTTGTTTTGAGAAGTGCACACACAGAGCTCCGGCTGTTGCCTTTGTCCCTTTGTACGATTTATGGGCATAATAACCCGTCTCTTTGTATGGAATTTATGTATGTGAAAGCGTTTTTACACGCTCTGCTTGTACGAGTATCTGAAAACCAGCCCAGGAGGGCTTCCTTCAAAAAAAAAATTAAATTACTTTAATTTCATGCAGCTTTTAAATTAGAAAAAGCGCTTTTTTGCTTTACTCTAGAGAATTCATTGCCACACTACGCAGTGGGTGTCTGCGTATAGGAGATCCTAAATCAAGCGTACTTAGTGCAAGTGCTTTCCCTAAGCCGACATTGTGAGCAATTTTTGCAAGGTCCAGAAACAAAGCAGTGGCCTCGTAATTTGCAATTATAAGTTGCGCAAGCGCGAAATATTAGGCCGCCGCTACATAAACGCACGCGATCACGCGGTAAGAGATTCGTGCGCTTCCATACGTCGTTCCCTGCGATGGCAACTTCCCCTGTGTTTTCCGATTTGCTTTTTCCTTCCCTTTCTGCAGATCGTGATGTTTCAAAATGTTGTTTTTTTGGGCATTTTATTGTTCAGTTGCGTAATTTGCACTGAGGGCCATAGCTCTTGCTGACTTCTTTATTTATTTGCTCGGAAAATAATTTTTTTTTTGCTTTCGAACATTACTTTTATTGATGAAAAGAATCGGAAATACTTGTGAGCCACAATTCAACACGGTTTTGTTTGTTTTAGCTTTTTGCATGAAACTTCCACACCAACAAAAAGCTGGAAGATTGTTCGACGACCAGCGAATTAATCTACTGACAAATGGTGTTAGACGCATGTTAACCTAGCTTGTGTGCCACATGTTCCGTATGTAATACTATGATAGTGCGCGAATTTGCTTGCATATCATTTTATTGATTGTTTTATGCTTTCGTTATTTCATCATATCATTTTAAGGCATCATGAACTGAAGTCGTTTTGGTGAAATTCATCTCTAAGCTCCACGTTTTTCGCTGCAAAGTTTTCGGTCGCCGGACATGATGCTTTGCAAGAATACTTTGACGCTTCCACGTTTTCCAAACCCTTGCCTTCAAAACTGCTTATGACTCATTCTCTAAGAATTCCTAACCTCTTTAACATGTTTCGGCCCCCATCCCCTCGTTCTTTTGAAGTCCCGTATCTCCCCAACTCATCTCCCAGACGTGCCATTTTCAGGGCAGCACGCTAACCCCCTACGCCACGATGCGCTCTTTGTTTTGCTCGCTTTCTCCTAGCTGTTTTCCGTGCGCCGTTCGTGCTCCCCCCTTACCTCTCCCCCCAAGATCTTTCTTTCTCTCCCCTCCAGCTAGAAACTTTTTTCCGACCACAAAAGTTGTGTAAAAAATAACGGCTCTAACCCCTGCCGCCATCACCTCTCCCTAACCTACCATCGTCGGGTCCCCTGTTACTCCTCACAGCGCTATGCGTCGCCATGACACATTCTTGACTGGACGAGCCCTGCCTTGCATGGCACAGTGGCGCCCAACCGAAGAACGAGCGCGACGAAAGAGCATGAAAGAGGACCTGGCCTGCAATACTTTATTCGTAAAAAACGAAAAATATTTCATCTTGAGATACGTTCGAAAACAAATGTAATTTTGGGAGTAAGTGTTGTTTTGGCTACATGGAGCTTTATTTTTTCCTGCAGGAAAAGAGAACGAGACAAAGCACGAGGACTCTTCAAAGTACGTGATCTTATTGCCAAATGTTTGGCTTGACGTCGTGCGCAGTGCGGATCTGCCCGAATGGTAAGAACTTCATTTTTCGTGTTTGGTGCAATGAATTCAGCAAACATTCACAACTTTCTCGAACACCGGGTTTGAGTTCAAGTGACCTGACATACGATGCATTCAAGAATACGTTTGTCATGTACAGCTTATGGAGGATAGGAATCGGAACTGCTTTGTGTACCACTACAGACCAGTCGGTAAGGAGATGTGTACTACTTCCGCGTTGTTTCTCTTTGGATAACACACTTGCAGGTGCAATAGAAAATCCGCAATTTATGGTTAAAACTTTTGCCAAGTTATCTCTCATTGAAAAAAAAGGCAATCCATCTGGATTGTCAGGCGGATGTTTTGTGTGGTCTTCAAGTCAGTTTCGAATCTGTATTGCATCCATTGGAAGCGACTCTGATAAACTGGTAAATTTCAAAAAAGAATAAAGGTCTTCTGAGTTTTTTTTCGTCTAGCATATTTATTTCTATCCCCATCCAAAAAAACAAGCTTTGCTCAAAACTGTTGTTTTCACGTTCATATAGAAGAGATGCTTCAACCTCTGCATATTGCCAGGTGGCGTTCGTGGCGCTCGGAAAGAAGACGACACTCGTGGTGCTCTCGTTTTGAAAGACGTTGAAGTTCGCCGTCTCGCCAACTGAAGGACGTGCTGCCGAGCCCTGCCTTCTAACAGGTCCTCTCTTGTCACCAACACCGTGACAAATCTGGTGGAGGTCGGATCGATCTCATGTCCCGTACCCCAACCGTTAGTCGGAGCTCCAGTCCAATTCCCGTCACGACGCCTGTTCACCGTACTCGCCGCCGGATTCGAGGCTTACCCCCCGAGCCTGTTCCATCCGGTATGTCCACGGAGCAACCTGCCTTGAGCATCCCAATGCCTGGGGCGTCGACACCCTACTTCACGCTCCAGAACCCCCGCATCCCGAAGTCCTTCCACGGCGACATCTTTGAAGACGTGGAAGACTGGTTGCAGCACTACGAGCGCGTTGCCGCATTCAACTAGTGGGATGACGCCGCCCAGCTCCGGAACGTCTACTTTAGCCTGGAGGACGGCGCTCGGATTTGGTTCGAGAACCGCGAAGATCAGCTGGTCTCTTGGAGTGAGTTCCGGCGTCGGCTCCTAGACACATACGGCAGCTCGGATCGTCGCGAACGGGCAGAACGCGCTCTGCAATCTCGCGTTCAGCTGCCCAATGAAAATGTTGCAGCGTATGTCGAGGACATGACGCGCCTTTTCAGACGCGCGGACCCTGCAATGCCCGAGGACAAAAAACTGCGCCATCTCATGCGTGGCGTCAAGGAGCAACTTTTTGCCGGCCTTGTCCGCAGCCCTCCGAAGACTGTCGCCGAGTTCCTCACTGAGTCTTCCACGATCGAGAGGGTGCTTCAGCAAAGAGCATCCGCGTACGATCGACCCGTATCCGCCGCCTCCGTTTCCAGCGAGTTACCGTTCCACGGCACCGATGGCTCCCGGATACGCGATCTCATACGGTCGATTGTGCACGAAGAAATCCGGCAGCTGTACGGGGCCCCTACCACAGCTCAAAGCTCCATGGCGACCTTTGTCCGCGAGGAGGTGCAGCAAGTGCTCCGGCCGTCCTTACCTGCCGGTGAGGCTCGTCCATCCCCTCCTCCTTTCGCGCCTGACCGTCGTCTCACCTACGCCGAAGCCCTGCAGTCCCCTGCTCCAGCACCGGCGTCCTTCGTTCCGGCTCCTGCTGAAGTGCCGGGGCCGTCTGCACCCGTGCTGCAGTACGTGGAAGCTCCCCGACCGTCCGCGCGCAAAGCCGACGTGTGGCGCACATCCGACAGACGCCCCCTATGCTTTCACTGCGGGGAACCAGGTCACCTGTATCGGCACTGCCCCTACCGCCGTCTGGGCCTCGAAGGGTTTCCCCCCGATTTTCCTCGACCCCGCTATGGCGAACGACCCAGGGCCGTCGCGGATTTTCTTGAAGACCAACGTTGGCAACAGTCTCGTCGCCAGCGGGCTCGATCCCCATCGCCCGGGAGTCGTCCTTCACCTTCTACCGCGAGTTTTTCCCGGGCGGCGCAAGGCCGGTCGCCCAGCCCACGGCGGGAAAACTGCAACCAGCGACCTTAGGGGGTGGGCTCGCTGGACGTCGTTCTGAGGGGGACCCCCCATCGCCGCGGGCACGACATGCCGACGCCTCGCGGGTTCCGAAGTCCGCGGTCACCATTCACTCCGACACAGCGACACTCCCTCGACATAACGACGCTTCGACGGTTCCGAGGTCCGCAGTACCCGTTCGCTTCGACACATCGACACTGACACATGACGGCGCCTCACCGATTCAGACGCCCGCATTCTCCGATACTTCCGACGCACTGACCCCATTAGAAAGCACACGCCACGCCGACGAACTACCGGTGGCACAGCCTGCAGACAACGACGCCTGTGCCCGATCATCCTCTCCGGAGCCTGCATCTCGTGAGCGGCTTTCCTTAGACATACCTGTGATGCTGGATGGTCGCCACGTTCGAGCGTTATTAGATACTGGTGCTGATTATTCGATTTTAAGCAGCCAGCTCGCCGCCGTCCTCAAAAAGGTTCTCACGCCATGGGCTGGCACACACGTTCGCACTGCGGGCGGTCATTTGATTGCACCTCTCGGCATGTGCACCGCCCGAGTTCAAATCCGGGAGTCCACATTTGTCGTCTGCTGTCTTGTTCTGAATAACTGTTCGCGCGACCTGATCTTAGGTGTCGACTTTCTGCGTGAATATGGGGCGATTATTGACCTACGCGATAACAAGGTCACGTTTTCAACTGAGAGTGCTGTCGCCCTCCCCAACGCGCCGCGACCAAGCCAGACACTTCGAGTTTCTACGGACACAGTCACCCTGCCGCCCCGAACCAGCGCCTTCATTACGGTTGAGTGCGAATCATTTCAAGACGGTGACGCCATCGCCGAAACCAACCTGTCATTACTGTTGACGCAAGGCGTGTGCGTGGCCCGCAGTCTGATCCATCTTCACAGTGGCCAGTCACAGGTACTTGCTACCAATTTTTCGCACGAGCATCGGCATCTTTTTCGCGGCACTTCCGTAGCCTTTATCGAACGCATCTCCGATGTTTCCGAGTGCTTCTCCTCAGAACCAGTGCAGCCTCCTTTTCCCCTCGAGAGCCTCGATGTCAACTCCGCGCTGTCAACCAGCCAACGGGAGCAGCTGTGTGGGGTCGGGCGTGAAGCCCGACCCCGACATGCTGGCCGCGGTTGCGGAATTTCCACTGCCACGTGACAAGAAAGCTGTTCGGCGCTTCCTAGGGCTCTGCAGTTACTATCGGCGTTTTATCGAAAATTTCGCTGACCTCGCAGAACCGCTGACTCGCCTCACCCGTGACACCACACCTTTTGTTTGGTCCCACGAGCAAGAAATGGCTTTCGCCGAGCTCCGCCTGCGACTTCAAACGCCGCCCGTTCTTGCCCATTTTGATGAGCGAGGTGACACTGAGATACACACCGACGCCAGCAACATCGGCCTCGGCGCGGTTCTCGTGCAACGCCAGGATGGCGTTGAACGAGTCATCGCTTATGCAAGCCGCGCTCTGTCACGCGCAGAGATGAACTATTCGACGACAGAAAAAGAATGCCTCGCCATTATTTGGGCTGCTGCGAAATTTCGCCCCTATCTTTATGGACGCCCTTTCAAAGTGGTCACTGACCACCACTCCTTGTGTTGGTTGACCAACCTGCGTGACCCGTCTGGACGCCTGGCGCGATGGAGCCTTCGCCTGCAGGAGTTTGACCTCACCATTGTTTATAAGTCCGGACATAAGCATGAAGACGCCGACACCCTCTCTCGTGCGCCTGTCGAACTCGCAACCCCCGACACGGACGACGACATCAGTTTCCTTGGGGCTATCAATTCTTCTGATTTCTCAACCCAACAACGCGCCGATCCAGTGCTACGACCCCTCATCGATTATTTGGAAGGCCAGCCAGCCACCGTTCCTAAATGTTTTTCTCGACACCTGTCGTCGTTTTCCCTGCAACGAGGCGTGCTCTATAAGAAAAACCCTGGTTCCAGTTCGCGCGCGTATCTCCTCGTCGTGCCGACAACACTTCAGGAGGAAATACTTTCTGCGTGCCATGACGAACCAACCTCTGGCCATTTAGGATACTCTCGCACGCTTTCCAGAATCCGCCAGCTGTTCTACTGGCCCAAACGCGCCACTGTTGTCAAACGCTATGTGCAGAGCTGTCGGCAATGTCAGCGCCGTAAGGCCCCGACCGCCAAGCCTCCGGGACTCCTCCAACCTATTGCACCACCACGCGCCCCATTCGATCAGGTCGGCATTGACCTTCTCGGTCCGTTCCCTTTGTCCTCGGGTGGCAACCGGTACATCATCATTGCCACAGACTACCTCACTCGATACGCCGAGGCCAAAGCCTTACCCCGTGGCACAGCGTCCGAGGTTGCGGATTTCTTCGTGCATCAGATCGTACTTCGGCATGGCGCCCCGACCTACGTCATTACCGACCGAGGAACCTCATTTACTTCCCAGATGATGGCCGAAATTTTTCAGCTAAGCGGGACGACCCACCGGAAAACTACTGCTTACCACCCGCAGGCAAATGGGCTGACAGAGCGGCTTAATAAGACTATGGCGGACATGCTGGCGATGTACGTCGATGTACAACACAGAAATTGGGATACGATCGTACCGTACGTGACATTCGCCTACAACACAGCAGTTCAAGAGACGACCCGTTTCACACCGTTCCGCCTCCTCTACGGCAGGGAAGTTCAGACGATGCTCGACGCAATGCTCCCTTGCGCAACCGATGACCATCTTTCTGCTGACGCTGAGGAGTTTACCCACGAAGCCGAGCAGGCTCGTCAGCTAGCCCGTATTCACATCACCCAGCAACAAGACAAAGACTCGCGGCGATACAACCTCCGGCACAGACAAGTCTCCTACCATCCCGGCGACCAGGTTTGGGTATGGATACCTGTTCGACGACGCGGTTTGTCCGAAAAACTCATTTGCCGCTATTTCGGTCCCTACAAAGTCTTGCGGCGCGTCAACGACGTTAATTACGAGGTAGAACCGGACGCTGAACTTTCCCAGCAGAGAACCCGTCGAAAGCCCCGTCCAGAGATCGTCCATGTTTTGCGCCTGAAGCCGTATTTGGCACGGGGACCCACCCAGAATCTTCGTGCCTCTCTTGTGTGATTAATTGTGCTTGTGTGTGCTTGTGTGTGTGTGCTTGTGTTCGCGCGCTCTTCTGCGCGTGTTTTTTTTTTTAAGAGGGGAGGAATGCCAGGTGGCGTTCGTGGCGCTCGGAAAGAAGACGACGCTCGTGGTGCTCTCGTTTTGAAAGACGTTGAAGTTCGCCGTCTCGCCAACTGAAGGACGTGCTGCCGAGCCCTGCCTTCTAACAGGTCCTCTCTTGTCACCAACACCGTGACAATATTTACCTGAATAAAAAATGCGCTCTCAATTTGGAGATACATAGATATGATATTAAAACAAAATAACACATTATTTCCTTTCAATATCACATTGATTTGTTATTTTCACATTGAATATCTTCACTGGATGTGCGAAACGGCTCATTAAATTAAAAATAACCAATTTGGAACAATGCAATATAAATTTCACTTTATGCAAAAATTCTGTGTTGCTTGTTAGAAATTATCCTGTAAAATGTGTGTCGAGTGTTTTCACGCCGACTGTGCCTAACAAAATTCAGTGTTATTTATTCATTTCTCTTTCTCCTGCGACGGCCATATTTATGTTGATCATAAAAACATGCCTATCTTTGCAGGCTCGACGCATTGTGAGGTCATCGCGCAAGAGCTGGGCGAGGAATTTGACTGGAGTTCAAGAATCCCCTCGCAAGAGGAATGCAACGATCACTTCAAATATGACTGATCAGCTCACAGGAGGACAGCTCCGTTAAGCACTTTATAGATGTTTTAACTGTGCTACAACAGCTTGCCGAGCGGCGTTGTCCAACCGAATCGTCGACACGCAGCAAACTTGAAAATAAATGATTATCCCAGAGCCTCTGCCACCATGGTCTTGGGTCCTTCTTTCCTTTAATTCTCAGGATGACTGGTAGCAGCGTTAGCCATTCTGCGTGCACTAGAAGTGTGATCCTTGTAACTCGATGCAATAAACCGGACTTTTTTTCTGAAATTTTAGGCATCGTTTTTCATGAATATTAGCTAGGTTCAATGATACATGCACAGTTCCAGTCATTGGACAGTGGGTTATGTTGCATGTGCCAAATTTCGAAAGCAGGATTCCAGCGTTTGAACGCTGGCTATTAATGATTGAAAGCTGGATACCAATCTGCGAAAGCTGGATGACAGTTTTCGAAAGCTGAAAAGCTAATCTGAGGCCTTTACTGGCCATGTCGCAGAACGAACCCCAGGCCTGCGTTGGCCGCTCGATCGGCCGAACGTTAACCCAAAACTGGCCTGAAAGTGAGGACAATGTGTCAAAGTGGTAGCGCTTAGCCTAAATGCCAATGTAGGACCACCGTTCATGCAACTTTTTGCCAATGATCGCCCAGTGTTCGCCCAATACTGTTGTGCTGTGTACACTGAATTTTGTTAGGCACAGTCGGCGTGAAAACACTCGACACACATTTTACAGGATAATTTCTAACAAGCAACACAACACAACACGACCTTCTTAGCTCCTTAGATCTTTCCTTCGCTATAATCTCATAGGCCACAAAACTTTTGTCTCTCACTCCACTCCGATTCATCATCTGCTTACGGGCATGTTACCGACTAATCATGAAAGAAAAACGAAAGTCTTATGATAGAAATTTGTCTGCGTCGATTATGACAGTGAAGCTTAAGTGGTGAAGGTCACAGGAAATTGGTTTACCTGGGTTTTTTCTCCTTGAAGCCCACACAGAACCATGAGTGGTAAAGGTATTCACAGCTTGTGCTTAGAAATAATTTTTTTAATGCCGGACTTCCGATTCTTGTATACCTCAGCGCCTTTGCCAAGCTCCTGTTGTAATTCGAATATTGCACTGACTGTATTCCTACACGAATACTCTCTAGTGCTTGTTACTGGTAAAAAGCGTCCAGTTTTGCAATAGGTCGACCCAATACATATCAGGCCGCTGTGGCAGCAAAGCATGAATTCAAAAAATTAGTGCCCGCAAGCAAAAGAATGTTAAAGATAATTAAAGTTAATGTCTTGGCAACTAGCGACGAAATTTACTATTGTTTGGGTCATTGTGGTACAAAATACGATAGCATGCCAACCTAGCATGTATTAGTTGCCTGCAATGAAATCGTACTAATAGGTGGCAAAATCGAATCGAGCTAGTATCATCCATGGCGTGTTGCAGCACGTACTGGTTGGTTTGAAAAACCCTGGAATTCTTGATGCAGCGTAATTTCAATGCGATGAGTCTCTCTATTTTCGAATTTACTTGCCTCTTGCTGACAGACTTCAGCCTCTGGTCATGCCTGTTGCAGCGTACTTCGCTCCTTTCTCAGACACAGCTCAGTTTCGGTTTTAAGAATAGTTTGCTTCATCTCCAAACACTATGTTTTGTTTCTGGCTCCAGGCTGGAGAGTGAACGCTTATATTTAACGAATTTTTTTCCTAGACTCGTTCTGTTGTTGTTAGCCTCGCCTTGGAAGCTTTTTATTTCTGGTACAGTAAGAAAGGTATCGCCGCTCTCTCTGATGACACATTCTAATTTCTAATTTTGAAAGCAGTGCTCAAAAATTTTGCTTAGCCCGAACGAAGTGACCTCTCTATAGCTGAAAGGATCTTGTGCTCTTCTTTTATGCCATCTTAAATGTTTTTTGAGAGAAACGCAACTTTACCCGGACCTCGCAAAGATGTGCACAATTTATGTCATCTTTTCAAGCTCCTGTGCATCCGACGCGATTCCGTACATTGCACTGAGCTCTTGACCGTCCGTCCAGAAGGAAATATTTTTTGACATTTCACATGGCTAAGATTCTATTTCGTTTTCTTAATACACAAATTCAGAGAAAATAACGGAGGTGTACATTTGTGTGAAGCAACGGCTAAGGTGGCGGCATGCTTCACAGTAAAGGGTTGGAAATGGCTTTACATTAGACACTGCTCTAAAGCTGGTAAACTTCATGAAACATTTTTTTAAGGAACGTAGGACAACTTTATTTGGGTGAAAAAAGGCGAACACTGTGTTCGTTGATTGCTAACGGGTGCTTCAATGCCGCACGAATGTGCACGTTATAAAGGTGTGTCCGTAATGCAAGTCTGGCGTGTTTTTTTCTCGCTTTAATTGCTTCGTTTTTATACAACAGTTCATGTTCTCTTTAATACAGAAAAAAAATATGTCCGCCACAATATGTATTAGGATATCAAGAAAATGCAACTAGGAATAGAGAAACTTCTGCCTTTGGCTTTCAGAAAATTCCCAAGTGAAACTGAAACCTGTGGTTTCGGTTAAGACCAATGTAAAAGCAACTGACTTTAGGGATGTTGGATGTTAAGGTGCAACTTTAACCAGCACGATATTCAACTTTAATTGTGAAAATATACGTTTTATTTAAATAGTATACTTGGAATAATCTAAGGTGTATTCATACAATTAACCTCTTTTATATGTTATAAATCAACTTATGGTGACAAATACACATTTGTAGTTAACATAATCAATGGTTCGACGAAAGTTGCCTCACGCTCCCTCTATTGCTTTTGCTGCGGCTCTATGTCGGCCATTGCCATCCATGCATGCGCCCTCACCCACACCAACCGCATGCCCAGCAATGCCATCCAGTGCGCTGCGCGCGCAGAAGCTGCCCTCCCGAAGTAGTTGGGCTCGTCAGGCATGAGATGGCGCTGCTGCGCGCAATTTCAAGAGCTACGAGACGCTTCATTTAGGTCACGGTCGCCACTACAGATTTTGCTACTGTAGCTAAAGTGTGGCATGAAGAGAAATCCTGTATTTCTTATATAAATTGCTGGATTGGGCAGCAGAGACTGATATCACGAAGTGAAGGACAAATTGACAAAGTCTTCGTGGACGCACGTTCATGCGATAAACAAAACAAACACGTTATTTCAGCAATTATGAGGAAGAGTATATATGATGTAAAAAAAAATATTTTTCGGAGTTTCAAGATGACAGTGAGAGACCTGTAGTTAAAATAACACTATTGTAAGTGTGCATGCACTCAATTCCACACTTCATCTGCCTTGTGTCTGGCTACACATACATCCACACATCATAGCAGCGTAATTATAGTACTTGGTCTACTCTATTTTATGCACAATTCTCGCAATTTTGAGCGTAGTAAATGATGTTCGCTTTGAAATGATACCGGACAGCTCAAGAGGGACTCTTTCAACAAAAACTTATTGTATAGCGCTGATAAATCCCAACGGCCGTCATAAAATTTACGATACAAATATAAACCTTATAAAAATCATCTCAGGGCCGTTTATGCATGCTGCAGAAGGTAGATATGCAGCGCCGAGGATCAGTTTCGTTTCATAAATGTCTGTTTAGTTGCTGGGTAATGAATGGAAAGAAAGGTGGGCTGTTCCGTCCTTGGGCACCTATAAAGTATAAAGGAATGACTTAGACAATTTGTTTATGTTAAGTGAACATTTCTGATTGTCATGCTCCACGAGCTTACAAAGTGCAGAATTAAGTCCTAAAAACAGATTGAGTCATCTTCACTAAACATCAGTACAGTTTCTACGCTTAATACTTTTAAGTTGTATCCAGCAAAATTAGCGTTTATCCAGTGCTCGCTCCTTTCATGAATTTTGTCGTAATAGAGGGTGTAACTTATGAAAAAATATCGTTATTCTAGATTGTCTTAACCAAGACATTTAAACTGCTGCGCATCAACCGGAGAACAGAGCTGTTAATAACTGCGGGACGAACAAATCATGTTTGCACCGCTGTAGCCTTGAAAGGCAAGCAATGCACTCGAATAAAACATCCTGTCGTATAAAAATAAGGGCATCAGGCTATGTTAAAGGCAAAGAATTTAAATGTTCGCCAATGTACATAAACACACTGAACGCACAATACACAGAGTGGACGCTCTTCAGCAGCAATGAATCTGCGATATTTTGCGCAAACACTCTCATCTAGGAGGAATTTTAAAGTATTTTACGAACAAACCCAAGCTGCTTGAAACATTCTTGATACCCCGTATCCGAAGCGAAATATAAAAAATTCGGGTTTCTTCTCCGAAAGATGGTGTTCACTGCCACCAGCAATCCCTACCAGCACATCGTAACCACTCGACATCGACATCATCTGTGTGCTCAGCTGCGGGGCGCGTTCACTTTCTTTTCAGTTTCGCAAAGTCGACAGCAAGCCCCTCAAGCATGTTCATAAACAAATGGCAGAGGTCGTGACTCGCCTTAATCACGTAATGCCATTGACGCATATTAACATTCTTGTATCTCACAGGTGACAGTCGTACGTCTCTGCCGAAGCATTAGCATTCGATAATAGCAGCATTAAGTGGCGGCTAAAATTAGATTGAAAAATACACTGTTCGGATATAGAAATCGCAAAGCAACTCATAGATTAAAGTGGCGTAAGAAAAACACCTAACATGCGAAAATATCTAGCGCTGTATCCACAAAGAATGCATAAGTTGAAGGGAGATTTACTTGGGCTAGGCGATAGAATGCATTCTTGCTCCTTTTGATGCTTCTGCTGTTTGAATTATTCAAGATGTGGACTGTAATATTGAGCATACCAGTGTTGGCAGCTATGAAAACTAATGTGCTTGGGAAGAGCGCGGATTTATTGATGCTGTGAAGAGTTTATTTCATTACTTTATAGACTGGACCAACTGACTCTGAAAGGGACAGAAATAAGTACCTGAAATAAAGATAAGGCCTAAAATCGCAACGAAGATATATTATTCCTGCGAATAGGATGAACTCCACTGCAGAACTCTCAGAGTGGTTTTCTAAGAGCAGTTATTATTTTTCTCTTCCAATTAAAAATTAGACAGGAAGAGTTTCTCCCAGTATTGCGTTATTTTACCCTGCCGCTGCCCAATTATGAAGTGGAAGAATGACAGGAGACATAAAAAGACCATCTCTTCAAAGTCAGCTTAACATCTGTTCAGTCCGACTGTGCTGACTTAGACCACCAAAATACAGTGTTCTGTGATTTTACTTTGTTTATTGTCGATTAGCTTTTATTGATCTGGTCATCATGTCTGGCTTTCGGTGCGTAGGCATGCACCATTAAGAGCTTGTATCTCTTATTAGCATAATTACGATAGCTTCCAAATTATCGTTAATACTATAGAACTCCTCTATGTTCCAAGCCATATCCTGTTTGATGAGGAATCCCACAAATAGTTCTTGTTTGTCTTCTAATCAATGATAGCACAGTATATGCGAGCCCCTTAGTACTGCATACGTTTCATCTGTCCTAATTGACCGTACTAAGCCCTATGGCAGCCAATTTAATGCCCTCTAGTTCCTCGAAGAAAACATTTAGGCTATCCTTACTGGATAACGTTCCAGCGTTAAACGTGTCCAGGTTCAGTTTCCAATGGCGGCTGGTCCGCAGCAAGAGATTCTTAGCACCTTCCGGTGCGTCGACGGTATGACCACCGTCTTGGCCAATTGGGCCTCAGCTGCTGGGAACTTAGGGCCGGCGCTGAATACGCGTGCTAACGCCTTAGTTTCAGGACTCCGGGAATGGAACGGCGGGCACCAAGGTCTTTGCCACCCGTAATGGCACCAGTCCCAGTTTGGTGACCCGGCGGGGCGGTTAATCGGTCGCCTCGAAGTCTGGCAGGACGTGGCCGGCAAGAGCACAAAAAAGCTGTCCGTCCTCCATGCATCTGCTCCGTTATCCATTTCTTACGCTCGGCGCGCTGTGGTTGTTTCCACGCCCCATGCGGGCGTCGTCAACTTCATCGTTGACAGCGCTGGTTGACAGAGTATGTCGGTAGTTTCTTAAACTAGTTTTTAAAAAACTGGAATAATTGCATTTGCAATCGTGACCAGTTGATTACTAATCCCACCTCGACCGCCAGCTCTCAACTTTTGGAAGGCGATCGTCTTGGGTTTGTAGTTTGAACCAGACCTAATTTATAGTTAACGGTAACCTTTCTATGATAGCTGTAATGTTTTATTTGTAGTTGAGCTGATGTGAATAAATGGTCGGAAATCAATGATTGCTTTAATTCCCAAGACTAGGAATTATGTAGGATGATGGCTACATTTACTATGCCTCCGGAAGCATCAAAAAGCACTTCCCTTTCACAACAGTATTATATTTTTTGATGCAGACACAAAAAAAGAACACTATGTCATACAAGACCCAAACGCAAAACAATTGCACGTAAAAAAAGTTCTTGATGGTTTCGACAACTTAAAGGTATTTAGCGTAGAAAAAATACTGATATTTAGTGAAGATGACTCAATCAGTTTTTAGGACTTATTTCTGCACTTTGTAAGCTTGTGTAGCATGGCAACCAGAAAAGTTCACTTAGCGTGACTAACTTGTCTAAGTCATTCCTTTCTACTTTATAGGTGGCCCAGGACTAACCAGTCCACCTTTCTTTCCATTAATTACCCAGCAACTAAAAAGACATTGCTGGAACTAAAATGATTCTCGACGCTCAATATCTGCATTCTGCAGCATGCATAAACAGCCCTCAGATGATTTTTATAAGGTTTTTATTTTTATCATAAATTCTGTCACTGCCGTTGGGATTTTTCAGCGCATTACAACAAGTTTTGGTTAAAAGAGTCCCTCTTGAGCTGTCCAATATCATTTCAACGCGAACAACATTTACCTGCCTCAAAATTGCGAGAATTGTGTATATAATAATGTACACCAATTACTATGAGTACGCTGCTATGAAGTGTGGATGTATGTGTAGCTAGACACAAGGCAGAGGAAGAAGGCTGGAATTGAGTGCATGCACGCTTACAATAGTGTTATTTTAACTACAGCTCTCTCACTGTCATCTTGAAACTCCGAAAAATATTTTTTTACATCATATATACTCTTCCTCATAATTGCTGAAATAACGTGTTTGTTTTGTTTATCGCATGAACGTGCGTCCACGAAGACTTGGTCAATTTGTCCTTCAATTCGTGATATCAGTCTCTGCTGCCCAATCTAGCAATTTATATAAGAAATACCGAATGTCTCTTCCAGCCACAGTTTCACGAGAGCAGCAAAAGCTGTAATGGCGACCGTGCCTTAAAAGAAGCGTATAGTCGCGCTTGGAATTACGCGCAGCAGCGCCATCTCATGCCTGACGAGCCCAACTACTTCGGGGAGGGCAGCTTCTACGCGCGCTGCGCACTGGATGGCATTGCTAGGCATGCGGATGGTGAGGGTGAGCGCACGTGCATGGATTGCAATGGCCGACATAGAGCCGCAGCAAAAGCGGTTGAGGGAGCGTGAGGCATCAGCAGCAACCGCGTCCCTCGCGCGCCGCCGCTTTAAATTGTGAGAGGACCGTCGTCTGCTTTGGAACTTGGCGCTGTGTGCGCTTTTGAAAAAGTGTTCCAACTATGGGTGGTGCAGTTTGAGAAAGCTCCGCCACGAGTGGTTGCAAGGCATCGAAGTGCTGCAAGCAGCAAGGGGAAGCTGCTTTGCAGGCTATGGCTAATCCCGGGTATCTAACCGTCGGCGATGCCCAGCGTGACGCTTGGAGTACAGCTGATACCAGAGAAGAGCGTATTCCTTAACCGCACAGCGTGTTTTCGGCGCGATGACGTGCGTATCGGGCGTGCTTGCTTGCCGTAAAATCCAATGCGCGAAGCCAAACGAGAGAACACTGCAAAAGAGAAAACTGCTCTACGGGTCGAGATTGTCATACCTGTTTACTTGTTAGTGCCTAGTAACAAGCGAGTTGTTATGCTAATTTCAGATGCATCAAATCACATTGCAAAAACAGTTTTGCATACTGGCTTTTTATTTATGGATAATGAACGCAATCGTCGGCGAAAACCTCAATAGATCAGGAAATGCGATCACCATTATTGCGATCATTGTGTATATTAGCAATAAAAAAGTGCCCCTTATGGTATTTTGTGGTCCACCGCATGTTAAAACACATGCACACGAAATATAACCATCGGCTGCTAAGAACAGAGCGCTGTTAGTGAGGAATCACTAAATCAATGATGTGATGCGGGGGTGAACGGATAAGGGACTTGTTTCAGACGGAGCAGTCATGGGCCAATTTGCCACAGGTTCATGAAAAATTTAAGAAATTCCCGATCTAGTCCCTATCTAGGGTATAGAGAGGATGATCAGCAGATATTAAAAGAAAAAGAAAGGGCTTCGCGTATAGAGTGTAGGCGAAAATCTTGTCGTCCGGAACGAAGAAAATCCAGGTCCAGTTGATGAAGGTTATAAAGGTTGAAAATAAGATATGTGCCCTAATGATTAGCAAATAATGCTAATAATCCAATAGCGCTGCAAATAAGGACAGAACGAGCGTTACATTATCTGAAAAGCGTATCCGTGTTACATTGCCCACCAGCGGCAGGGCGCTCTCCGGCAGGAATTGTGTACAAACCATGGCCGAGTCAGTGCTGACTTTAGGTCCGTGATTTAAAAAAAAAATTAAAATATTTTCATCACTACCACAACTGAAGGAAATCTTCAATCTTGGAATATATTTCACCAGTTCAGTTAAGCATATTACTGTAGGATGCATCGGGAAAAATGTGCGAGTGCGCATTTTGTGTATTACAACAGCAGCGGCGTCTATAAACACTGCAACGACTTGATAAGACCATTCGTCAACGGAAGCCTCCTTGATGGCTTTTGGTTATGGTGTTCGGCTGCTGACCCTCAAGACGTTGTTTCGATACCGGCCATGGTGGTTGCATTTTGATGGATACAAAATTGTAGAGGCCCGCGTACTGTACGCTGGCAAGGCGAACTTAAAGAAACCTATGTGGTAGAAATTATCCGGAACCTTCGGCTACGGCGTCCCTCTTAGCCTGAGTCGATTTTGGACAGTAACACCGGAAAAAAAACCAGGATATTCGTAATCAGGGATGACATTACTGCTTCTATCAGCAAATGATAAAGCTTTCCCATAAGGAGCCTTCATACCTGACCAAAATTTGAAACATTTCCAGAAAGAAGGATCGAAAGAGCGTCGTATTATAGAATCACGTTCCGGCGCGTTGAAACAGACGTGCATAATTTCGAAAGGCCTACGTAGAACTCAAGGATTAGGAACGGGTTGTTGACTTGCTTCCGTTTGCGGAACAGCTTTTTTCTTTCTGAAGAGCTTCTGGAAAGATAATGTGATAAAAGACGCGGTTTTCTACTCGAATTGATATAGAAGAGGAGAATTATGCTCACTAATTTCAATTACTTCTTATTAAAACTCATTATTCATTGACTCTAGGGTCAATGAAATCATGCATACATGTATTGAGGTAATTTCACGTTATTAGTTAATTGCAGTACTGTTACCGAATCTGTACTCTCCAATTCTTTTTATTGTGGGATTTGAACATGGTGTGCAGTTATTTGACATCGTAACGTGAATAAAGGAGTGGTCTCTTGGCCTAGGCTGTGTTTCATGGAGTGTACGAGATGGGGGAGGATATATCTAGTACAATTAAAATAGCTGAATTGGAACCAGTTCTTCTAGGTTGAAATATAAGATAAATAACAGTTTCTTTTGACGAACAGACTTTTAAAATACACATTTTTCTGACGCGCATTTGGCGAGTGGTGTACGTTAAGAGAAGGCATTTAGCAGCAATTGAAGATGCCGAGCTAGATCAGGGGTACTTGGGAGCATCAACATTAAATGAACACTTCAGTCAATTAATATTCTTGAAAATTTAGAAACCTAGAGAGTTTCTACCTCAAAGCGGGCAGGGTGTCGTGTTCTTAAGAAATAATTATGAACCTATTGGGGCTTTTGTAGCTAATCAGGACGGAATAAACATTTAATAGCTCACTCATTTGGAAACCTCAGTGGCGCGAAAGCGAAATCTCGGCCGATTAGAATCTATTCTATATTCAAAATTAACATCTGTGGTTCAAGTTAGCCAGAAAAGTATAAATTTTGTATCTCAATTTTAAGAGACTAACAGTATTACTTATTTGAAAAGAGGATATCTAACTTTGCAGTGATTACAGAGTCGTTCCCTTACACGTAATATTTTCATACCGTTGCGGGATCAGCAGATTTCTCATCATAGTGGAAAGATGAGCTGCAAAAAAGGGACAATCGCATGAAAGAGGACGGGACAAGCGCCCCTTCTTTTCCCGATGAATAAACTTACCCGAGAACTCATCGTGATGAACATTTCTCCTGATGTTATATCAGTACAACGAGCCTGTGATGTCTGAGAGAGCAGCGTAACAAAGAGCGAAGCCGAATATCTTTCAATGTGTCGAACAGCGGGTGTTGTCTTCTTCGTTTTCACTCTATGTTACCAGCGATACATTTATCGTAATGAATAAGACAAGGAAACCTGATTTGAGAACGCTGCACTACTTTCCATACGATAAACGCCGCCTATAACGACGGTTTCCATCCAGTTTATATAGATTGCGGTTAGTATCTGCTGCCATCCGATCTAAGCGGGTGTGCGAGCGTCGTTTCCATCATGATACCATTCTGTTTGAATTTGGCCGCCACCATTGGCACTTTACATACATTTTTTTTTTAAAAATCGCAAAGCAATTGTTGCAGATTGCGAAATGTTCAGCTTAGTAGTGGCATTTGAAGAAAGTTATTGACAAAAAAGGCAATGTTTTACATTTAAGACTGTTCTTTTGTTTGTATGTTATGAAATGAGCAAATGCGGATGTCGTTCACTGCCCGTGTTTATTCAGCAACAGGTGAACTTCATTCCTTGCTAGCCATGCCTTCTGCCCTCCCCTTGTTCATCTCATCCATAATGTATAGAGGAATCGCCTCAGCTCCATTGGGTGCCATAGACAGCAGCGCTGAAAACAAAATATCAGAGAATTGTGTTAGGAAGTTTGAATTGAAGTGTTTTAAACATTGCTGCTCTAATCTAGCCGTTCATAGCTGCGCAGTTGCGTCATAATTTTCATGACACTGTTTATATAAGAGCAACCGCGTGTATTTACAAATATCCGCGATGAAAATTTGACTTAGTGGGGAACAATTTTACATAGCAACATTTTCATAACGCAGTTGCTTCCAATAAATTTGATTTTGAACCTATCAGTATATCCTGTCTGGAAGGCCATCAAATAAACTGTCGAAAGTTGAAACTAAAGACAGCACCCTGATTAGTCCTTTGAACATACTAATTAAGGCCATTCTCAACAATTTCAACTTTCAACAGTTTACTAGAAAGTCTTGTAATCCAGATATGCTATTTGGTTGATAATCGACTTTATTGAAAGCATTTTCGTGCTGAAAATGTTCCTTTTCAGTTTCGTTGCTAGGAAGATCTGCACTCAAGCTTGTTGGTTAGTTGAATGCAAGCGTAGTTCACTGCTTCGCCGATATATAAAAGGGATATATAAGCAGCAGTGCGCTTTCTGGAAAATAAATTTAGTTAATGATTTCCCGTGTGAAGTTTTTTCACAGTGATAGGCTTGGGGAATATGATTAAGTTTACCAGAGCAGTTAAAGTCTTTTTCTTCCATTACTGTGGCACTTAAGATTGTTTGCTGACAGAATGAAGAGAGACGGGTGGGAAAGGGGAGGAAACTCCTCCAACATTGAACACTGCTTAGATGGTGCGGCGTTTCCGCCAAAGGGAGCAAATATAACTACGGCGGCAGCGGGGACTGATAATTTGAGAATGTTTCAGTGTTCTATTTGCCGCGGTTACCAGATCGTGTTCCCCCTATTTTGGCGAAAATGATAGTAAAACGTATTGCACATTTAAAATTTTAATTTCGTAAACATACCCAGCATGGCAGCCACCAAAGACAGCAGACGGACTGCGAAGGTGTTGGACATATTGGCTTGGCCTGCAAAATAATAATTTGCCTCTAGCTTAAAGTGCAGAAGAAATAATATACTCTTCTACACTCGTTCGCGACGATGATGGCGAAATAGTGCGTGTTTTGTAGCATTTTATGAAGCCTCTTCTTTAGGAATAGTTGCTTCAGGGTCCATTTGACATTGGTTCTGGGTTTACATCTACTCTGAGCTTTCTGATGTAGTGACATGAAAGGCAAAGTTTCGAAAGTTTCAACATGTGCGACTGCGATTTGTTCGCTTTTGTTAAGTAATGGGAATGTCATTTGCAAGCCATTCCCATTACACATATAATGGCAGGGATATAAATCAAATGAACGAACATATAATAAATCGTACTCCACACATCTCATTTTTCAGCATCTGCGCTACTCACAGGCTGCATAAAGTCTGAATGAAAAGGATGCGCACCAGGATAGAGGCTGAGATAACAGGAACAGAAAAGGTTACTATTCAAGAATACTATACTAGGCGCAGTAGCATGTACGGTTTTCAATCAAATCCACAAAAAAACAAGCGAATTGCCTTAAATAGTGGTGAGTTTTATTGGAAGAAATGTTATAGTTATGACTGCAAGGACACTGCTTAACACTGTGCCAGAAAAACAGCATATTAAGCAATCCATGAGGGAAATCAATGACCGCGATCGCCATGCAGGAAGTTATAGTTTTCAAAAAATTGTTTTTCGGCAGGGTGTGGCACTGCCTTTTTGATGGAACCTGCAGCCGTGGCTCAATGGTAAGGCGCTGAGCCGCTGGGCCCAGCCGACCGTCGTAAATCGAGCGCAATAGGCACTGCTGCATCTGAGGGCATATTTTGGAACAGGTGTTGGTAATGGGCTTACATACGGATAGTTTTGCTATTTTAATCGCGGACGGAGGACTATAGGAGCAGTATCGGTAAAAATTGAGATTTTACTTATTTACAAAAAAAATCGACATCGCGTTTGGAATTAATGTGAAAAATATTTATTATCCTCGCGGTCAGGTCTTTCCTGCGGGCAGCTATGAATCCCAGGCGTAGGCGGGAGTTTCTTTTTTAATTTTCTGTCAAGCTTGAAGCGTATCAAATACAACAATTACCAAAATACAGGTGTTAAGAACTTCCCGGCGGTGAGATTTTCCTGACCACGATTTGGGTGTCAGCACACAGTGCACTGATCTGTCGGCACGTCGCTGTAAGCTTGTTTTCTTAGAGGTCACATTTTCCGTTAGCCAGATTTACCAAATCCAGCTTTGAAAGTAGCAACGACCTTTACACGTCAGGGTTGCTCTGTGAAACCGAATTACGCGACATTCTTAGCGCAGCCCCAACATTCATCTCAAATATGAGAAATGTAAGAAATAAACCTCCGAATTCATAAACTACAGAATGTGCAGTGTATGTGCAGTGGACGGTGGCATAGTTTTACTCACCACTCCTTAGTCTGCAGGTAGGAAGTCACAGCAGCTGTGTAAATTGTACCCGTTATGAAACAAATGCCAGTGGTGTATTGCATATATGTTGCTCGAAAAACACAGCGGAGCAATTTTTGATCGTGCATGGAGCAAAACAACTAGCAAAGAAAAAGTACAACACAAGCTGTTTGGTCTTTTCATAGATGTCTGTAAAGATGGAAGACAGAAATGCCGAACAAATCCTGTTTTTCGGAAACTTCGAAAACATCACATCACTGAGATACTTTACAGGAGACATAGGTGAAAGATATGTTAACTGCAGTGATATGAAATGCTATAAACGACGTGTCGGACGCCATGTGAAATGGAGTTCGTCATGTCGTGGCAGGTTCCTTGTAGTGATGGACACATTTTTCGTGGACGAAAACACGTTGTGCCTTTGGCGATCTGTCAATATCGCGACTAGAAAAGAGAACAAGGCTATGCCAGTCACTTCAGCGAAATTCCTCGCGCTCTTCTCATCTGCCAGAGTATTATCGGTGGCATTTTTCATTCGCTATAGCAATAAAGCCGCATGACGCGATACATTCAAATTCCAGACCCAGCGTATGTGCGCAAGACTTGATGATTAGTTTGCGTATTCTTATCTAATTAGATGTGAGAATGGTTGTTATTTGGAAAGATTTATTTACCACATTTATTCGAATCTAGACATTAGCTCTTAAAAAACACGAGTTATGAAACAATTATGTAGGATTATATTCCAAGATTTTTGACGTTGTGTCTTTAAAATATGAATACAACGCATAAAAACAAAAAAGTAGCACACGGGTAGAGGCTGCACGAAACGCAAAAAGAGAAAAGCAATGTATCGGTTACTAACAAGAACTGATAACAAAAAGAGCACACACGACCGTTGGCTGCTTTTTTGACCTCGTTTTAGCTTCGTGTGGTGGCGTGAACACATTTCCGTTGAAGTGGAAGCTCTTCACACGTGGTTTTCCGCTGACAACATGGCAACAAAGAGACAGTGTCTTTACACTGCCGCCTTCAAGTGAAAAGTCGCGAAGGGTAACAACAGTCTCGAAATCTGTTAGCCCGTTGGAACGTGTAAATGTATGAATAGAATTTTCACCGGTGGAGGGGCAGAGAAATTATGCTCACCGACTAGCAACGAGGATGGCCTTCAGGGGCCGGAAGAAAAGCCGCCATCCAAAACTGAACTGAGAACTGGCTGTGTTCATAAAATCCCGGAGGTCCGTGTCACTTCCACTAACCAGAGAAGTGCAACAGGCCTAAAGGAGAGCGTTGGCAAGAGAGCCGGGCATTCCACCGGACCAGTGGAACACTCGAGCTAACTCCAACATGCTTTATGAAGCGCGTGTCGCTAACAGTTCGATTGCTGCAGCCTGAGATGACATCCCTCAAAACTTGGTTGCGCGCTTGCTGCGAAACTTTAGCATTTAGAGTGCGCTTAATGGCATAGAAGATTGTGAACTGTATGAAGAGGGCAGTGATAATGAGGTCAGCGATTTTCTTTTGCGTGTTTTCTCCGCTGTCGTTCTCACTTGCAAATTCCCCCGGCTTGTACTCGAGAAATTTTTTTTTCTTTTTGGCAATTAACTTTCTCTTCTGGCCTTAAAATATTGGCTGGACAAGATTCGAATCAATGTATTTCCGCAGCCTTACACTCCAAGTAAATTCCCCGCTCATAGGTGCTGTTAATCAGGAATCATCTTCGCTACAAAGCGAACCTGGATCCAAGACCAATAGAAACTCAAACGTCTTGCTTGTATTTTAGAGCGGGACTGAACGAGTCTATTTTCTAGCGGCATGCTCTGAGAACACACGCTCTTCATCGCTCCTTAGATCTTTCATTCGCTATTATCTAAGAGGCCACTCAAGGTTCGTTTCTCACTCGACTTCGATTTATCGTCTACCTACGGGCATGTTACCGAACAACTATGAAAGAAAAACGAAGCTCTTATGATGGAAATTTGTCTGTGTCGATTGTGTCAGTGAAGCTTAAGTTGTCAAGGTCACAGGATAAGGCGTCACCTCGTCTGTTTCTCTTTGAAGCTCATGCAGAGCCATGAGGGGTAGGGGTATTCACTGCTTAGGTTCACAAACATTTTTTCGAATGCCGGACTTCCGATGCCCCTATATCTCAACGCCTTTGTCGAGCTGCAGTTGTTGTAATTCGAGTATTCCACTAACTACCTGCCGACACGGATATTCCCTTGTTCTTGTTACTGTTAACAAGCGTCAGCTGGCCAATTCTTCAACCCAAAACATATCAGGCCGCAGTGGCAGCAAAGCATAAATTCCAAAATTAGTGCGCGCAAGGAAACGAAAGTTGAATATTAGTAAAGTGGATGTCTTAACAACCATCGACGAGATTTACAGTTAATTGGGCCTTTTTTGTACAGAACACGAGAGCATGTAAACCAAAGCAGGAATTGGTTGCTTTGTATCAAACCATACTTATAGGTGCCAAAAGTGAATCAAGGTATTATCAACCCTGGTGTGTTGCTGCACGTACTGGTCAATATTAATCAAGCCTGGCACTCTTTTTGTAGCGTAATTTTAATGCGATGAGTCTCTCTATTGTAGAATTTTCTTTTTTGTTGCTGACAGGGTTCAGCCTCTGCTCATGCCTGTTTCTTCGTCCTTCGATAATTTTTCAGAGACAACCAAGTTCCGGCTTTTAAAGAATAGCTTGCTTGATCTCCGAACACTGTCTTTTGTTTCTAGCTCTAGATTGGACACTGAAAGCTTATATTTCAGGCTTTTTTGCTAGACCTCTTTCTGTTCCTGTTAGCCCCACCTTGGAAGCTCTTTATTTCAGGTACAGTAAGAAAGGTATCGTAACTCGGTCTGGCGAAACATTCTAAGTTCCAAATTAGAAGGCTGTGCTCAAAAATTTTGCTTTCCCCAGACTAAGTGGCCTCTTTATTTATGAGGAGATTTCGTGCACTTCTTTTACGCAATTATGAATGTTTCTTGAGATAATCAGTATTTTACTCAAAACTCCCAAAGATGTGCACAATATATGTCATCTTGTCAAGGTCCTGTGCATCCGACGCGATTCCGGACATTGCACTGAGCTCTTGACCGTCCGTCCGGCAGCAAATCTTTTTTGACATTTCACATGCCTAAGATTCTATTTAGATTTTTAAATACATAAATTCACAGAAAATAACAATAGCCAACATTTGTGTGAACGCAACGGCTATGGCGGCGTCTTAAACCTCCTAAAACTTCCATAAAATAAGCTTCATTCTCATGGCAGGGAACAAAAATTCATAGCATAACATCTACAGGGTGCCAATGAAGGTTGCTGAATCGAAAGGCTATTATTTGTTTCAAGGAAACAGTAAAACATTTGTTATAAATCTACTTCTGTTACATGCTTTAAAGTTTCAATTAGCCTACGAGGACACGATTATAAATTGTGACTGACTTTAAGGAAGGCGTCTAGCCCAGAATAATTATTGCTTTTCCTTACTTGACAAAAAATATCTGTCCACAGAATATCTTTTGAGCCTAGACCCAAATACCCAAAAACCCTTATTGTTCGTCCCAAGGAATACAGCGTCGCGACACAGATAGTGGTGAAATCGGTTAGGGTAGTCTACGCAGAAGCACAAAAAAGGTAGCCTGGCGAAGCATGCATATAAATAAGAGTACAAGACCAATATAGATCGCTTTTACCAGAAAATATATGCCTTAAGCTTTCTATTTGAACGTAATTTAATGGCTCGCCATATGACTACGTGTCACTGTGAACTTTGAGAGTGGTTGTCGTAGAAGGCTCTGGAGCTGGGATTCTCATCAGTTTTATTCTATTTCCTATTTGGTTTTTCGTCATTTTTCTCTGAGCTTTTACTACTCTACATTTATTTTTGTTCATATAAACCGGTCTACATACAGGTTTCCTTGCAAGTGCCGCTGAGGCAACGATCGGATCATGTACATTGTGCATCAACCAAACATTATAGCCTTTGAGGCAATTTTGGTATCCCCTTAAGTTCATCAGATAAACTGCTAGTATTACTATTTTACTACGGAGACGAAAATGCTGTGTCTATTTGTTAGTTTCCTGTTCGAATGCATGAAGAGATTTCTTGGTTTGTTGTCTACCCTACCAAATCTAAAGCACTGTAGAAAGTAAAAATGAGCTTTTCCGAGATCAGTCGCTATGTGAGAACAAACTCGGCAATTGTAATCGCTCGTATTAGTATTAACGTTATCTTGCAGCATCGCAGCGACCCGACATTCAAAACTGGGATTGGTATGCGGTACACTTTGAAGAGTCACGAAAATAGGCATTCAGTCCACTTGTTGTGCAGTGTGGACAAAGAATTCGCGTATTACGGGGAACTCATGGCTTTCGCGTACTTACCGTTAAATGCCTCAGATTACAAAGTCAAAGATTTTCTGCTTCTGATGGTGATACAGCAGCAAATGCATCCAGATGGGGTATATATACTTGTAGCTGGGACGAAGCATCCTATACATTTGCTTCGACTGTCAGAAATTTTGACGGTAAAGCAGCGCATTCATGACAGGCAATTTAATCAGCAGCGGAGTTCCATTCGCACGCACAGCTGAAGTAACGAGAAAAAAAGCTGTTAACTCCGAGGAAGGATGAAGCGAAGAGCAGTACTGACCGGAATGTTGGAAAGTCTGTAATGAGAGCAGTGTTTGAATGACAGCCATTTTACTGCTCACCAGATTTTAATTACCACACAAAGCTGAAAAAAACAGCACAGTCTGACAATTTGGGCGTAATAGACGCTAGCTCTACACACAGACCGCAACAATATAAGAATAGTTAAGATAAGAAAATTTGAAGATCTGATTAAACAAGCCAACGCGCAGGAAACTGCGCATATGGTCTGCACTTTCTATTCATTTTTGATGGTCGCACGATTCGCACTTTTCCTTGCTCTGTCTTTCTCTTATTTATTGAGAAACACAGTAGCAAACATAAAGATTTAATATTTCCAATGTTTTTGTATAATCGGAAATTACAATTGATGTAAGAAACCTGCTGGGCTATTTATGAGTATAATATGACGCAATGATGTCCTTTTCCCCAGAGCTCTTGTTGGGACATTAATGTCCGCCTGCAGTTCGTCTTTCATTTGTGTTCTTGCATGGACGCTTTCCATTGCGTTAATTTATCATACCTTGTGAATTATTAATAAATTTGCTGCCGTTTTCTCCTGGGAGATTTCTGCGGTTGCATGTAATACTCTCTATTTTTATAAGCAATGGGTGGAGTGCAAGGTTAACATAATGTCATTAGGACTGCTCAAGTGGCAATAAGCCGTGCCTCAAATATAGAAATATTCACCATCCGGTTTCCCTTGATTTCATACTTGCACAATCCACACCTTCAGAAGATTTGAACACATATAGCTCTAGAGTTAGTCTGTCCTTTCAATCATGTGAGGTGAACGCCAGAACGGCCAACCAGGTTGCCGAGGAAGACTTATTTCACGTAAGCTTTGAAATCGGCATGCTCTGAGGAAAAATGAACACTTACCAACTCCCCCAAATTTGCTCTTTACTCGATGTCTTATATAGACATTTGCGAAAATTGGGCCTCTCATCAGCCTATACCATCCCTCGAAGGATTGTGAGACGTCATGTGAAATATGCTGAACAAAACCGCAGGACTTGAGCTGGAGACCAGCGCATGTGTGAACTTAACCTATTAGGGACAATCGCAATTTTTAAAGTACAGTTCAGTTTTGAAAGGCTTCAGGCCAACGATTGAATGTTGCTTTCCAAGTGGCTCAAGCTTTTGCCACCAGAGGTAGGGTGAAGCCCCTTAACTATGAAGGCGCGTTTCTTGTCCTGTGTGTCATATCTCCATGAAGCAAGTTCAGTATAGTTGCTTTGCACCAACTACAGCGGTAGTCGCTTGCTTACATTATTCCTGCGGCAGCGTTTATGTACATATCTTCATAGTATTAAGTATACAGCAGCGCGAAAGACCAATAGTGTATGCTTTGAAATTCCTCTCATCTTTCAATTCTTATACGCTGCGATGAAGTATATGCTGTTGTACGTTTTATAGTAGGCTTGGTCTTCCAGTGTGCACGATGCTGCCTATCTTTTCCAGGTCATAGATCTTATGGTTTTTGCAATTTCGTTCAAAGAAACTGTTTTCTTCGCACAAGGAGGCCTTAAAGCTTGATTCGCCTGTCTCTTGCTATCCTGAATCTCATGTTGATGTGGTTTTAATTGCTTTTATTAAAGATATTTTTATAAGAACTCTTGTGGTGCAGTGTAAACGGATGCGGTTATGCATTTGACACATATTGTAAAACTGTAGGGATTCCTCCAGTTCAGTAAAGAAACCTCTAGAAGCGCGTGTTTTCTTATCGTTTCCTGAAATGTTTTCAACGCCTAGTGACCATATCTTCTTTTTAGGCAACTTTTTATCTTACCAGTCCAAACATTTTAACACACTGCTGGAATGGGTTGCCGGCTACAGGGACCGTTCCCAAAAACCGGCTTAGGAAGTGTCCACGTGTGCCTTTAATAAATTGATATAAAAACATCGAGGAGAAATTATCTGTTGTATCAATAGCGTAGGTCACCTGTTTTCGCGTAATTTGAGTACCACAAGGCGGTAGCTGTGATGTGCAAATATCTCAGCATTGAGCCAACATGTTTTGAAAAGCGGTGATCGCCTAAAGCGCACGAAACTGGACTTTTGGCAGTCAAATATTTTTTCTTTTTACTATACTGGCATGACAAGTGTCGCATTTGCAAATCAAGCGTTCAGTTGCTACTAGATTGACATCAGGACCGAATGTGGTGGCGGCTATTGTGGACACGAAAGCTCAACTTTGCAAATGTGGGTGCCTCGATAATATACCAAGAGAAGGGCTAGTTGTCATTATCTACGTCTCTCATTATTTTTTACCAAAGGAGAAAATTTCGTGCTCAGATTAGATAAACAACCGCGGTTCCCCGATAGGAAAAAAAGATTCATGAGGGCCTGTGAGAAATGTTATATCACCCTGCCCAAAATCATGGACATTGAAAAAAAAATCATACCGCGAAGCAGAAGTGCAGCCATGTAGCCGCTTGTGTTACAGGGAGGACCCACTGTACTATAAAAAGTAGCCCTCTAACTTCGAAACTATTAAAGGAATATTGGCGAAATTTCAAGTATCTGTTTTGCGTTATAAGAAGCTTTATGTGCAAAAAAACACTGTTGGCATTTTCTTTGTCCCTAATAGGTGAATTGGGCTTCCAAGATGACGTAAGGTGATCAAGAACTGGTATAAATAGGTGGCGAACAGAAACAAGTGATTTGACTAAACGAACTGAAGTCGTCTTTGCAAGGAATAGATGGGATATCTTCAATATGTCGCCCCAAACGCAGATAATTTGATCTCATAATGATGTTTGCTTTGTAGACCAGGGCTGAGTCTCCACTCGTGGCGTTTGTCACTTTGACCAGATTCAAGGTACTATAAGCAACGATGTTTATCGTGGCATTCTTGTAAAGAGTATGCTTCTATATTCACGCAAAAATCTGTGTTTTGTATGTGCGTATGGAACGAATTAAGTTCCGCGGTACCGTTCTAGGCTTGTGAAAAAATGAAGGGAAAAAGTGGACTGCGGGTTCTTATGGAATGGCGAGGCATGGCTGATAATATCATTTCAATTGAACATCTTTGCATGAGCATCGCATGTGGTCAGAGACAACAGAAATAATTTTCGGCACACAAAAATTCAAACAAATGCTGCTAAATTGGGCACACATATTGTAGAACGTTTTTTGAAAGCTTCCTGAATACCATGATTTGTCTGTGCGATATTCTTTAATTTTTTACTCGATTCCTTTAATAACGAATCTTATAATAGTCAATACCTTCACGGAGCGCAGTAACGAGTTCTACAGTAAAATTGACTTCGAAACAATATGTGCCTTAATAGGATATTATCTCCTTATGTGCAAAAAGTCGGAGATCGCAGTACCAGTACCTAAATGCGCATTTTTTAACGCGGTACAAAAAGTTAAATTCCAGGGATCGTTTTATGGTACCTTTTGTTCACGATTATATGAAGAGCGTCGCATGAACTGTTCGGTCTATAATTTTGTAATATCGAGACATTCTTTTTCTCGATATTACAAAATTAACAACTGTGTCAATTTTATATATAGTTATAATATAACGGGTGCATCAATTTAACAGCGTGTCTCTCAGACATAGCGGCATTGTCGCTGGTTATTTGAGGCTACTATCAGTTTGGACTGTTTTTGGTTAGCCTGTTTCAGTAGTTTATCAGGTATTACGGTTGCCAAAAGGGCTTCATTTTTTAAAGGTGAGCAGACTATGGCCTCACTCTCCTGCCGTCCAATTGGCAGTAAACAAGGCATTTCGGAGATTTGTGCACCTGTGTTATCTGTGTCATTCCTTTGGCGTGGGCGGACGTGTAGCGGTGACTTCTTCACAGTCAACCTCTTTTGCTGGAACTTGTTAGGGTGTCATTCCTATGAACACTCTCGGAAAAATTTTTTTGAAATTAAATGCATCGTTGTTGTTCGCAGAAACGCTGGTACTAAACATGCAGCTATCGAGACTACGCCAACGACAAGTTCAGCTCATCTCATTTGCCCTGAATTGAAAATTACTGTGATGGATATAGATAAGAGCCAGGAATAATTCAAGAAATAAGACATATCCACTGCTCTTTAAAAGTGTTGACAAACATTTCAGCCCAGAGAAATTAGAAACCACTCTTCTATTCTACTAACCTAAAGGCCCACATGGGCCTTACGTAGGCTGGCGCAATAATGTTCAGATTAAAAAGTAGCATAACCGACAAAAATTAGTAGGAGGACACAAGGAGGTGGTCCCTGCACAGGTTCAAAGCAGTGAGGGGATGTAATGGCAAAGCATAAAAAGAAGTATGAGAATATTGAAGGCCGCAAGCAATATGAATCAGAACAAGGAGAACGACGCCTCTACAGTGAATCAGGTTTGACTTCTGCAGCATTCATATCTTCAAGGGAGCACATAAGGCTGTCAAGAAATGAATCATTGCTAGTGGTAACGGATGGATTTATGTCTTCTTATTGCTTCGCATGTATTGTTATTTTCGTGTTCTCTGTCGCTTCTTACTTGTCTTGTTATATTTCTTTTTAAATAACTTCAAGTATTTAGAGTACTATAGTGATGTTCGCAGATTTGATATTTTAGACTATAGTGAATTACGCTTTGTGGGCTTTGACACATTGTATTTTCATACTGAATGGTGTGTGATGAGCTGCTTAATCATTTGCTTGGTGTGTGGCTAACTTCAATGTCGTTTATTACTGTTCGCATTGTTGCTTTTTATTCTGTTACGTTTATAACCTGTGTTGGTATTCATTGACAATGTGAAAAAGTAAATATATAATAATAATAATAATAAACATTATTTTCGACCACATAGATTTTGTGCCGTGCTTAAACGTCGCCTGATAGATAATCATGCTAATATGTTTTAATAATCTCTTTTAGTAGTTTAGAACAGTAGATGGAGCCCCTAATATGTCATTAAGTACTTACTTTCCCATTGTGAGATATCCTGGTGTGATGATTATTTTAAACTCGTTTTCACTAATCGAATACAACAGTGCCGCTTTGCTAGTGGTCAGTTTAATACCAGAGAGGCCTCGTCCGTTTAAGCTTCTCTCCACATTCTGGTAGCGATATCCGTGGGTTTGCGTCACGGCCCAGAACTAAACTGTAGTTAACTGCAATCTTCCTGAAGTAACGCTACTCTTTTCCTTTTAGCCTTGAGGCTGCGTTTGGAAGGGTACCAGTCAATTATTACTGCTTTAATTTTGAAAACAATAACAAAATAATTAGGTTGATGGCCATATTTCCTTGCTGTTCTGATATGTCACGGAGAAAAATAATTCCATATCAGAAGTCTATTTTTTGAAGCCTATGATCGAGAAAAAATGTCACCAAGAGAGGAAATGGATAGGGCTTGCCTGTCAAAATTTGCACGGAGCTGTCCCGGTGACGTATGATTGCCTCATGATGATTAGGTCATCTTGAGTACGACTGAAGTTTTGTTTCAGTTTGCCATCAATTGCATGTGGGCCTAATTAGAAAAAGTAAAACTGCAAAAATAAAAGATGTGGTCAGTCGTTTCAAACAGCCGCTCTTATTGCGCTTGCTGTCAGTCATGCTCCCAGTACTAAATGCTGTAAAATGACAGCTATACTGGGTAAAGTTTTCTTTGTCTAATTGAATAAGAGAATGCACTCTCAGCTCAAAATTATCCTGAAAGTTTTGTGTGTATAATTGAAAAAGAGAATGTACCTTCAGCTCAAAATTATCCTGAGAGTTCTGATAGGTCGTTTTACACAATGAAAAGAAAAATATGAAGCCAATTCGCTTCCAGGTCGATTTCTGCGTTTCAGAAATGTATTCCAGGTGCATGGAGCATCAGTTCAATGCGTCTCCAACTGCAATCATATAAAATTATTCACAGCACCAAACCATTGCTCTCTTACCATGCGTCTTGATTTTCATAAAAGTAAACAGTGGTGTTTTGAATGTAGCAATAAGGATCCTATGTATATTTCTTATAAAGACTGCATTAACGACTTGCTCCATGCTGCATAAAAAAAGCGACAACGCATTCTGGCCCCTCACGGAAGTCAGGTTGCTTACAAACTATTATACGTTCCTCTTAGATGCAGCAAAAGCGATTTCCTTTCTTAGGTTTATTTCCGGCAACGCCTACATCCGGCAACGCCTACATCTGTGCATGCTGTTAAGATTTCAGCTAAAACCTCTGGCGAACATTTCTCTGGACAGCTACTTATTACTGCTACAATGCGAATCTCATGCCCGACAAAAAATTGCACAGGACACTTTAGATCGTCCTCGAGTGTATGGCTCGATTGTGTAACGAGCGAATTATTTTATATCTAATATATTCCAATATGTACTTGACATTCATAGATCACTGGTAGTCCTCCTCATACCTTTGCTGACGCACTGGTGCAGAGGTTGGATGATGCTGCACTTCCCTGCGATCGCAAGTGCTCCGAGTGCTTCACCCTGTGCGTTCCAATTTGCTCCTCCTTCGAGACCAATCATTAATTTAACTACCACCTGTCAAAGTAGAGAGTTTGCTAACTATACTGTGAACACGTTGTGATGACACCGCAAGGTCACGTAGCCAACCTGAATCCTAGGTTGAAGAGTTACTGTATAGAAACACAAGAAGAGCTGCAGGTTTCTTTTCCCTCGCCGCTCACGTCTTTATTGGATAAACGCGATGATATGGTTGAAAAGCATTCATGCATTGCAGCAAAGCCAACTTGTTTGCACGTTTATCAATAGGTGGTTTCTGTCGGTCAATTCGTACACGTGCTGGCCTCGTGCTATGCGGCATTTTATTTTGTCCCAGAGGATATGTTCACTGTAAGTGATGTTTTCTTATTAATAACACGAAATGTTTCACAAGTCTTCGCCAACTATTAAGAGAAAACGTTTGTGATTGGTGACGCTCACAACAGCCGCCGCCAACCAACTACAAGACCGATATTTCGTTCGTAACGCAATAAGATAGTCCCTGGTGAAGCCTACTCATTATTAGGATCCTATTTAAAGCGATGAAACTGCAATGTGCCTAGAGTAAAATAACTTTGGGAGCCAAAATAAATTCATTGAGCTTGCAACCGCACTAACCACTGCTGCAATTTCCTCTCCTGCATGCAAACGCGGCGGCTTTCTCATGATATGGGTCTTTGGGGCAACAATATGGCGGTCCTGCAGGCAACTCTAGTTACTTACAGAGTTACTCGACAAGACCGCTTTCCGTAGCTACCTGGCAAAGCCATGCTCTCTAGTTACTTACAGAGTAACCCGACTAGGCTGTTATCCGTAGCTTCCTCGCAAAGCCATGCCCACGATTTTTCGCTCACAATGTGGACGACGACAATGCCGACGGCAGATTTTCTGAAAAACGGGGCCTTTAACGCTATCGCGTAAAAATTCATCTCTAATCGGTGCACGCCTGGGAGACGTGTACCACAATCACCTTAGAATTTCACGTGAGACAGACCAGTAGTCTGCACTGTGCTTCGCAAAAGCCTGCTGATACAAAAGAAAAGTTGGCAGAGACACTTGAAGTACTTACGTGTGGGAATGCGTAAAGCGTATTGTCCCCGAGTGCCTTTTTTATGCTAATGTGTGTACATGTGTGCCAGCACAAGCCAGCTCACCCAGCACACGTGGCAGCGGGCGCCGCCGAAGGCGACACCGAGGAGCATCCAATCCTCCACCGAGGTCGTTTGTCATTAAGCCTGAATAAATCATGATAGTCATCATCCCGGTTGGCCCCCCTCCTTGCGCTGGAGCCTCACGCGAGACTGTTCCAGCTGGCTTCATGCAGCGCAACAAACCCTGCCACTACTGTCTATAAATCAGCCGATGTTTGCCACATCTCGGCCTCGTACTTGACGCAACAAACTGGTAACTCCGGAAATCAGCTAGAAAAAACTCACGCAGCATGGCCAATGCCGACGGCAATGCCTCCGCCTTGTCCATTGAAGACGCCTCTGGCGATGTCTCTACGCTGTCTGTGCGCATTACCCCGTTCCTCAGCTGTGGCTCGCATAAGTAAGCAGCCAGTTCTCTGATGCGCATCATATCGCAGACAAGAAGTTTCACCTCGTCGCTCATCGCTCCCTCCCGAGGTTGCCGCCGAGATACGCGATGTTCTTATAACGCCACCCGCCTCGGGGCTGTTTGAAACGTTGGCTGCAGAGCTCATCAAGCAAATAAGAAAGACAGAGCATCGCTGCCCGCAACAAGTAATGTCTTCTGAAGAACTGGGGCCGCAAACCTACCCAGTTGTTGCAGCGACTCCCACAGCTCAGGCGACAAGACTGCCACCTTCGCCAGAGCCTTCCTGCGCGGACTGTTTCTTCAACGCATACTTTCGTCACTCCGAATCTTGGTCGTCACCGCTCACGGCATGTCATTGAACAATCTCGCTGAGCTAGCTTGCGAATTCCGTCATGGGCGTATGCTGTACGCTGGTCTTTCTCGGCGCTGTGTCGCGCCTCCTCACCGCCGTCATGTCTTCTCTCCCGATTGGAACTCCAGAGCGTCGGTGAACAGTTCAACGCCGAATTACCCGTCTATGTGATAAACTCATCACGAGCACATCGAATCTTCTTGGAACCTTCGGAAAAACCAAAACTGCCATTATTACACCCTTCGGCCTCTTCGAATACATCCCCAAGCCCTTTGGCCTCCGTAACCGTATACAAACATTTCAACGCTTTGTGGAGATCTTGTTTCGGGGTGCACTCTTCGGCGCGGATTACATCGATGATCTCCTCGTCTTCAGCGTCGATGCTGACCAGCGCTTGTAACACCTCCGCCAGTTTTTGCAGCGCCTCTCCGATCATTGTCTTTTCATCACTAGTGCCAAAGTGTGGCTTGGAAAACTCGGAGCTGGACTTTTTCGGCCACCGTGTTGTCTGTTCGGGTATCCGTTCTCTTCTATCCAAAGTCAATGCCATTCAAAAATTTTTGCAGCACACTTCACTCTGCACTCTCTACAATATTCTTGGCCTTAAAAATTTTTATCGCCGCTCAACTTCTCTCTGTGCAGCTCCCTCAAACCATTCAAGGCGAGAAAGCCGACTGTGCACAACTTACATGGTCTTCCGCAATTTTAGAGTGTTCCGAACCCGCCAGAATGAAGCTATTCGATGTCCCTCTCTTGGTCTACCCGCGTCGTGATGCACCTCTGCGCCTCTTGTATGACTGTTCTGACACAGTGTTGGAACTGTACTCCACGAGCTCAAGGAAGGTGCCAGAAACCTTCTGTCTTCTTTCTAGCGGAAATTTACCCTGCAGAAAGCCGCTACAGTACATTTGGCCGTGAACATTTAGCCACCTATATGAATGTTACCGGTATTCACCTAGGGGGCAGAGGGGTGCAGGCTAACGAAAAGAGTTCAGCTTAAGCACAAAGGAGGAAGCTATGGAAAAAAAATAGGTTTACGTAAGAGAACGGAAACGGAAGCAGGCGGAATTGGTGAGGGAAGGAACGTGGGTATGGCATCCAATTCTAAATCAAGAGGAAGAAAAGGTCTTGGGCAGAACATGCAGTGTGAAGGCACGATAACCGTTAGTCATTAAGGGTAACGGAGTGGATTCCAAGAGAACGCGAGCGTAGCAGGGGAAGACATAAAGCCAGGTAACCGGATGATATAAGATGTTCGTGGGGATACGGTGTCTGCAGCTGCCAAAAGACGAAGTTCTTTAGAGAGACATGAAAAAATCATTTGCCCTGCAGTGGGCGTAGCCAGGTTGATGATGCTGATGTTGGTTCGCTATTTCAAGCACCTTCTCGAAGGTCAGCAGATGCTCATTGCCGATGACCATGATACACTCTCTTGCCATTAAGTCGAGGGGCAGTAATTTCTTGCCATGTGAAATCCGTCATCTCTTCTGCGTGGCGGATTTCACGGCAGACATTAGACATGTGCAGGACCTTGACAACGCCCCGGTGTCTGCACATCCGCGTGGCACCTCTTTCCTCACTATCGGCGCCTGGTAAGCTTACCTCGACCTGGCCGCCCTCGCCAGAGCACAGAACCAAGGCGCGGAAATTAGGTACCATCCTAAGGTCCCCGGCTCATTGGTCCTCCGTGAAGTTCTCCTCTATTCGTGCCCCGTCCCCATCATTTGCAATACTGCGACAGGCACTCCCTGCCCTTTGGTGCCCTCTGCGTTTCGTTACCCAGTTTTACACGCCCTTCATGATCTCTCTCGTCGTGTAATACGAAGCACGCAGTATCTCATTTCACAGCGTTACGTATGGCCTGGTATCAGCAAAGACATTCGCTCCTGGGCCCAAGCCTGCCTGGCCTGTCTACACTATAAAACACAGAGATCACGACATCTCCTTTCGGCTTGGCCCATCCGCAATCAGCACGCTTCGACAATGTCCACAGCGATGTCACCGACCCTTGGCCCCAGTCTGCAGTATATTGCTATATGCTTACGTGCATCGACCGTTTCATTCGCTGGCCCGCCGCTTTCCCTCTCCGAAGCAACTAGTGACACCATCGCCAGAATTTTGGTCGCAGGATAGGTGTCAAGATACGGGGCTAACTCTGCTGTCACCACCAACAGTTCCCCTCAGTTTGAATATTCTTTGTTCAAGAATCTTATGACTGCTTACCATTCCTTCATCAACGGCATGATTGAAAGGTTCCGCCTTTCGGTAAACGCAACCCTCAGAGCACAACTGGATGCCACTCACTGGAATACATCCCTACCACTTGTTCTGCTTAGCCTGACGGTTGCATTAAAACAAGATCTCCGCTGCGCTCCGGCATAATTTGTCTTCGGCAAGCCCCTCTGTCTTCGTGTCGAATTTTTAGATATTACTATTTCCGCTCCAAGCCTCGATTAATCCAACCGTTATGTCATTCAGCTTCGCAGATTTAGCCGTCATCTCCGAGCTCCTGCAACTCGACACCAGACTCGTCCTTCTTCGCACGTTCCTTCTGACCTTTTGACGTTCTCTCACGTTTTTGATAGGTAAGACTCCGTCCGCAAACCATTTCAGCGACCCTACAATGGCCCGTTCCACGTAATCGGAGGACAGTCGAAGATTTTCATCGTGGACGTTCACGAACGACCTGACTCCATTTCTATCTACAGCATGAAGCCAGACTTATACAGGGCGTACTGCCACAGTAAAACTTGCTATGCAGTTGCTCGTTCACTAGCGGGGGTGGCGGGGGGAGCTGCTTCAGCAACACAACCTGTCTTACCTACCACAGGCGACAGCTGGCGCTGATGTTGACGACACCGTGGAACTTCATGGTTGGCCAACCTCCTCGCGTTGGACCCTCGCTTGAGTCTGTCCGGCTAGCTCAAGGCAGTGGATCGAACCCAGGCCCTACAGCCTATAAATCACCCGATATTTGCATCTTCTCGCTTTATACAGGTTAAGGTGACATATAAATTAGTTTTTTCTATGAGTTTGTGTCCGCGTGCTGGTATGGAGCAGTATGACACCAGCTGGAACGCTGTGAGGTGAACGGTTGCAATAGACGTTTGATGCGAGTCACTAGGACTGCATAAAAAGAAAGTGCATATGTTGTTGATTCGAAACCCTGTAGAAAAATAAACCACCAACTTAACTAGCGCATGTAAGCTGTAGCAACGAGAACTCGTGCGACGTCACCGGGAACTTTGTACGACAAATGTTTGTGTCGCAGTTTTTGTACAAATGTCGAGAATAATTCCACCACACGGAAAAACGTCAGTGTCGAGTGCGTATAGGCAAGTGACATGTATAGTATTAACTGTCGTTGCGGTGCTCGGCTTGCTCTGCACGTCATACGGCCGCTTTATGGCGTAACTCTATTTTGTTTTGGCCATCGCAAAGGGTTTTCCGCATGATCTGCAATTATACACACACACACGCCGCCGGCTTTTTTCGTAGTGGGAGTAGCAATACTTACGCATAGAATTGTTATAATAGAGAGGCTATTCTGACACTGGAAGGAAATTAAACATGCGTGTACGACGCAGCGGAGAATAAGAGATTTTCTGTCGACGCCGTAATCCTTCGGGTACGTTTCTGCGTCGCAAATACTATTTATAGTGGCCTCCCTTCTTGAATCCTGTGGTGCAAATTTGGTGACTGGTATAGACAACCTAGTAAGGTGTTGACACAGCACCAGAGGTGTACAGAGACCCTCTGTATTCCTAGAAGGCGCCCATGTGCTCTGGAGTGTAAGTGCATCTTTAAGATCCCCAGGCAGTCGAAATCATTCCTAGTCTCTCTTAGACTCGACTTCTTTCCCTCTATTTTATTTCACTCCCACCATACCTCATTTTCCACCGATAGGCTTGAGGGCTCTATCTTGACGTCTTTAGTAACGGCGCCTTTTATTTCATCGAAACCAATTTTAAATTTTTCTTGCAAGGCTCTAGCCGACTAGCCTATATGAAACCCATGGCGCGAGCGAACCCTAAAGTGTGAGTCTTCTCGTTGAAATCTTCAAACTTCTCAAGTATTACTGGCTCCTAAAAAGTGAACACCACAATTCTCAGCTTGTAGCAAAAATGTTTTTACTTATGAAATGTTGGTGCGATGTCAGTGCGCAGTAAAGAACCTTGGGCAGTCGGAATTATTCGCACAACAACATAACGGCGTCGCTTACAGCCTGATTCGTTTTGGGGCGTTAAACCCCATGTAACGAAAGAAAGAGCTAAGGAAAGAACGAATGAATTGCAAATGATCAAATATACACCACCAAGATGTGATTATTGGCATTGATGCGAATGTGTATTCGCCTTATATATTTTAACGATGTTACCAACTGGGTCAACACAACAACAAACAGAAAGTAAATTTTGAAGAATAATAACAGAAAACTGCCTTAAACATACCTCACCATGTCTCTACCCACAGCATTATTTGAATGCAGCCTATTTATTTTTCCTCTACAATGTTCACATAACAAATAAATTCAATGCTCCCCCCCCGCCACCATGGATTTCAACTAAAAAGGCACTAATCGTGGATATTACTTTTTATTGAAGTGGCTGCAGTAGTCTTTTGTGCACAGAATGATTGTTACAGCCATTACTGTAAAAACTTGTTGCTGTAAAAAACAGAAATTTTCCGTTAGCTCCACATGCCTGAAAATTTTTGTGCTGTTCTCTTTTTGTGTTTTCAGTCTTTTTGTTTCTGACATATATATCCAGGATTTCATATAAAAGAAATCTTTGCGTGAACTTTCTCTTTTTTCTTATTTACCAGACTTTGGGTTTTCGGCTAAGTGAAATGTAATGTGAAACTTCTGTTTCTTCTTGTTTAAATATGTATTATGCATTTTTGTTTTCAAATTTTTATTTCGGTAACGCAATTCAGGATACCTTCGAACTAGAAAACTCTGAAGAGATATTTTGCAGGAACTTGTCGTACCAGGTAGTGCCAGCGCAATTTCGTGAAGGTAGCGCCAGTTCACGCACGCTCTTCCTTGGTTCCACTCTCAAACATCGAGAAATAGAGTGGCTCTCGCGGAAAGAAAGGACACGTTATTGAATAGCGTACGAAAATATCTAAACCATTTCAGTAATATAGGGTAAAAGAAAAATATAAGTAGCATTTCTAATGCATATAGCCAACGACACAGCACTTTATCGTTTAAGAGAAACCAAAGACCGCTGTTAGGAACCTGCAATTTAGTGAGGTTCTTGAGGGGACAATTTGTATCCCTCAATCGGTGCGTCGTTCAGTTTTTTACTCATAATAGTACTGCATATCTTAGAGCAGGAGTCAAAAACTTAGGATTGAACTCTCGGCGGCTTATAGAATAAAGCTTCATCCTATCGCCATTGATGTGAACACGCAGAAATCTTTTCTTGCTGCTTCGGAGGCTTCACAGTTTGGTCTCCAATCGAAACATTTATTTACCTTCAAAACGGCAACAAAGATGTAAAGATCATCCGTTTAGTTTTAGTACTCCATGTTAATTCTTAGTGCAGTTGTTGGGCACTAGTTAGCGGGCATAATTGGGACGGGCAATGTGAATCACGGACGCGCACACTCTTGCAGAAGGTGCTGTCCAGAGTCCGGCGACCACAATTTAAACAGCGTATGTTTCGTCGTTCCTGAAACAGTAGCAGCACCAACGTGAGAATGGACCACAGTTTAGATTATTTCGCCAATAGTCCGGTCAGCAAAACCAGCAGCGAAAGGATACGCGGCATATTAGGTGATCATCTAGGAGAATGCCGACTCGCCGGAAAACAGTGCAACCTAGGAAACAAAATACATACATTTCAGTGAAAAAAGTCGTTGTGTTCACAGTTTTCATATCAGGAACACACACTATTTTATGCTTATGGCGAATTCCACTTGTGGATCCGAAGCAAGGCGCTCGAATCGCAAAAGAGCGACCCAAACCGCTTCGGAGCAAAGCGACCGTTGTCGACCAGCGGGGCCTATGTAGAGTGCGCAGCGGATGTACTGGTTCCGGGAGTTGAGGTCTGGAAATTCTGGCGCCAAAATACGCGTAAGCAGACGTCGAGAGGCAGGCACTTCTTTCGCGATGGAACCTACCAGTCGCTTTGTTCACGTTACGCCTGAGGTACAAATCATTTTGGTGAATCTCGTAGGCAATGAGGAGCACAGTTATGCTCTAGGTAAGTTCATAAATGAATATATATCGCATGTCTGCAGACTGCCTACGGGGCAATTTCCAACGAGGAAATTACACTTCGCAGGGGCTTCTGCGAAATTTTCCTCGAAAAATGCTTCGAACAGGTACTTTTTGTTGTCGCTGCTGCTGTCCGAGTGCGCGGATCCAGATTCCGACTTGCTCTCGTCTGAAAACGCTTCCATACGATGCCATAAGGGAGAGTTGTAACCGCTAAGATGCGGGTGACGAAGACGACATACCCGCGCAAAACGCGCCCGGCGGAACAGCGCTCGTGTTCCCGCTGACATTCCTGCACGCGCTAAAAATAACAAAAAATCGCAAGTGGGTTTCGGAAGTGACGACATCGCCGACTACAATTTCCGGTGAGATCCGCCGCTGGTCAGCGGATCAACCTAGTGCGCTCTGTATGGAACGGAGTTGCTCCAAACGACCAGCGAATTTCGCGCGGTCGGTCCAAGTCGACCAGTGGAACGCGAATTCGTCGTTGTGGAGCAAGAAAAGCTGCTCCAGCACGACCAGTGGAAAACGTCATTAGTCGCATGCATTTTCAAATCGATGTTTCATATAGGGGACGGCAGAATTAACTCGACTTCTACTGCATAAACGGAAAATTGCGCTCTTTTTTTCAACATGTTTTGATAAACGTGTTTGATATCCTTTGTATGACGACCGCATTTTTCTGCAAGAATATGGGTAATTTTCACAAATTTCTCTACAGTGCATACAGCTGACGGCAAATAGCAGTACTTCCAGAAAGAGTATAATAGAGAACAGAGTTTTCGTGTTTTCTGTGTCAACTGCCTGGCTTTAACAGTTTATTGCCTCTTGTGAGCAGCGTCATTGTTATATGCCGGAATGAAGAAAATATATTTTATTAACACCGATCCTAATTTTTCTTGCTGTTACAATGCATGAGAGCTAATCAGCTCCGTTGGCGAAAGTAGCGTAAAACCACGTGAGAGGCGCCAGAAAAGAGGCAAAGAAACGAGTACAGCGCCAGCGGTGCTGGCAGTGGTGTTGTACTCGTTTCTTTGCCTCTTGTTCTCGTCCTTTTTGCGCATTCTTTAACCTTTTCAAGCATGAATGAACTATCTCGCAAAAACGAACTCACATTTGGTTCCTATTTCATGTTTTTTCCGCACATATGCTCTCAACATTCGACCTAGCTGATAAGCTTGTGGTTTATGGTTTATGATGGTTTAACGTCCCAGAAGGACTCGGGCTATGAGGAGCGCCGTACCGAAGGGCTCTGGAGATTTCAAGCACCTTGGGATCCTAAACGTGCAGTGACATCCCACAGTACACGGGCCTCTAAAATTTCGCATTCATCTTAATTCGACCGCCGCAGGCCTGATTGAAATCGCGTGTTTCGGGTGAGCAGCCGAGCTAAACGATAAGTAGGCATATCCTCTACTGCGCAGTGACTCTGGCTTTGCTATTGTAAACTGCTGGCGACATGTTATGAATATTAGAATGAAGCTACCATACACAAAACCTAGAGAACTGGTTATGCCATGAACGTCTGATGAAAAAAAAGCATGTGTAAAGGAACTAGAAATGAAAATCATATTTCACGGCATGAAAAATTAACGGGTCACTTCAAATTCGAATTAAGGGTATCACGCGATAGCTTTTTGGGGTGATTCCGATTTACGCTGAAGGCCCTTCTGCACTATGTGCATATATCCCTGGGAGTCCTCATGCCTCTCCTGGCGCCGTGGTGCAGCGGT
This sequence comes from Amblyomma americanum, assembly GCF_052857255.1. Taxonomy (NCBI): domain Eukaryota; kingdom Metazoa; phylum Arthropoda; class Arachnida; order Ixodida; family Ixodidae; genus Amblyomma; species Amblyomma americanum. The sequence goes on along the minus strand of NC_135498.1, from coordinate 71,252,671 downwards.
TAAGGCATGCGGAAATTATCTGCCATATCAGGTGCCCGCAGCGGTGGGACCAGTGCGACCAGTGTTGCTCTCCCCGAACAACCAATCATTTCTTTACCCGTCGCCTGCCTCGGAGAGTGGTTTTCTGCTTATAGCTGTATATATGTGTATTTATGTGTGCGTTCTTATTGCTGCAGAAAGTATAATATATATCTATGTATTTCGCATACTGCTGCTCTTATTTTCTTATTTAGTGCCAATCTCTGAAAAATAGCGATTTGTCAAAGGTGCGCCTCTGATAGAGGCACACTACTGTTACTTAAGCGGAACCAGAACACGAGGTAAGTCAACCGTAATTTCTTCTATAAGGGCTCATTTCGGCCTCTGCTCCGTTGGTTATGACCGTGCTTGAGTGGTTTTGTTGGCGACATTGCGAAAAGGAAAAAAACAACGAGCCCTCCAGCGGAAAGAGCACCCTAATATGTCGATGGTGATGTTTGGTGAGGCACCGCTAAAGAATTGTAAAGTTCCGTTCAAAGCAACTCTGACTGAAAAAAACGAATCTTCTTTTTCGTATACGTAATGAGTACCAATGATATTTTACGTAACCTTGCTTTGTTACCAGTGTAATAAGGAACGCCTTACAAAGCACTGCGTCGCGAACAACCAGCGGTAGAGTCCAGGTGCAGACAAGAGGCTGCGGTCAGTCCAGAGCACGCACGAGGGACGGAGCGTTCTGCGCTCGAGCTTCGGAGAGTTCGGCGCTTCTCGTCGGCTTCTTCGTTAAGCGTCAGTCTCTGAAGATTCCAAAGCCGAAAGCCAGTCTTACAATTTTCCCCGGGCTAAAGGGCGCCATCCTGTCGGCCTAGGACGATTTGACGACAGCGGAGTCGTATTTGAGGCGGGTCGTGTGCACAATGGCGCGGCCTCGGCGACGATGATCAGGAGATGGCGTAAGGCGTTCGATGAGGTAATTGACTGGGTATGTCTGCTGAAGAACACGGTAGGGTCCCTGGCACTTGCTATTAAGTTAGGAGGAAAGGCCGGTACTTGAGGAGGGTACCCAGAGCCAGACCAAAGAGTCAGGAAGGTAGGCGGGAGGAAGTGCAGGGGGATCACGGGTACTTTTGTGCTGCTGCTGGGCGTGAGAAGTGAAGGACCGGGCAGGCTCTCGGCATTCCTCGGCTTAAGTTGCGGCTTGAGAAAGAGTTGTTAATTCGGAAGCATCAGGGCGGTAAGGTAGAATGGTGTTCATTGTGAAAGAAGGCTCACGGCAGTACAGGAGAAAGTGCGGAGAGAATCCGTTGGTGGCTTGAGCAGCGGAGTTATACGGTTATGAGACAAAAGGGAGAACGCGGTCCCAGTTACAATGCTCGGAAGCAACATACATGGCCAGCATGCCGCCGAGGTTGCGTTGAAACGCTCAACCATGCCTTTTGTTTGGGGATGGAAGGCGGATCTGGTGCGGTGAACTATGTCGCATTCCTGAAAGAGAGCTTCTACAGCTTCAGAGTGGAAGGCCGCACCTCTATCACTGAGCAGCTCTTTGGGCGCACCATGGCGAAGAATGATGCATTGGAGAAAGAAGGATGCAATGTCATGGGCTGTAGCGGAGGGTAAAGGCGACGTTTCAGCGTAGCGTGTGAGGCGGTCGATGGCAACGATGATCCAGCGGTTCCTGGTCGATGTTTTGCGAAGAGAGTCGTAGAGGATGATGCCAACAAGCTCGAAGGGCTGCGCAGGGCAAGGCAGCGGCTGCATAGGAGCGGCGGGTCGGCGAGGTGGATACGGTGCAGGACTGGGACATCCCATAAAGGGACATCCCACGCCAGTAGCACCGCTGTAGGAGACGGGTGGAGGTCTTCAGGAAACCGGGACGGGCACACTGGGGATCATCATGGTAGGAAGAGCAAATGAAGGAGCGCAGATGTGTCGGAATGACGAGTAGCCACTTGCGACCATCCGGGAGGTAGTTGCGGCGGTAAAGAAGCTTGTCTCGGATGGCGAAAAGGTGGGACTGACGACGGAGAGCACAGGTAGGAAGTCGAGACGATAGGCCAGATAAGAGATGTGAGAGAAAAGGGATCCATGGGTCTTTGCTTTCCTCAGAAGCCATATCAGCGGACTCAAACGTCACAGAAGGCAGGGCGGATATACAAGGCGCTGCCTCAGATGTTTGAGGGGAACGTGAGAGTTCATCAGCATCGGTACGTTTGCGGCCGGAACGATAGATAACGCGAATGCCGTACTATTGAAGTCGCAGAGCCCAGCGCGCCAGTCGACCAGAGGGTAGTTTCAAAGAGCACAACCAGCAGAGTGCGTGGTGATCGGTGACAACGTCAAAAGGGCGCCCGTACTGGTAGGGGCGAAATTTGACGATCGCCCGAAGGATGGCTAAACACTCCTTCTCGGTGACAGAATAGTTGGCTTCAGCTTTTGTGAGTGTTCGGCTAGCGTAAGCGACAACGTATTCGTCAAAGCCTTGTTTGCGCTGAGCGAGTACTGCACCGAAGCGGACGCCGCTTGCATCGGTGTGGAGTTCCGTCAGAGAACGAGGGTCGAAGTGACGCAGAATTCGTGGAGTGGTCAGGAGGAGACGGAGTGTCATAAACGCTTTATCACAGGCTGGTGACTAGACCGAAAGGGCTTGGATGGAAAGACGCTTGGTCAGGGGGTAGATTATAACGGCGAAATTGCGCACAAAGAGGCGGAAGTAGGAGCTGCGGCCGACGAAGCTGCAGAGATCTTTTACAGAAGTAGGCTTTGGAAATTCGGCCACAGCTCACAGCTTAGCCGGGTCTGGGAGAACGACAGCCTTCGACACGACATATCCGAGAATAGTAAGCTACCGATCTCCGAAGCGGCACTTTATCAAATTGAGTTGGAGGCCAGCGTCGACCAAGCAGCGAAGAACACTCTCAAGGCGCTGGAGGTCAGACTAAAGTCCGGGGAAAAGATCACAACGTGGTCTAGGTAACAAAGGCATGTGTGCTATTTGAGCCCTTGGAGTATGTTTTCCATCATGCGCTCGAAGGTGGCGGGTGCATTGCAGAGGCCGAAGGGCAAGACATTAACTTCATAGAGCCCGTCGGGTATGACGAATGCAGTTTTCGGGCGATCGGCCTCTGCTATCGACACCTGCCTGTAACCGGAGCGCAAGTCCAATGAAGAAAAGGACTCAGCGCCCTGCAGGCAGTCGATGGCATCGTCGACACAGAGGAGAGGGTAAACGTCCTTGTGTGTAATGTTGTTTAATCTACGGTGGTCGACACAGAACAGGATAGAACCCTCTTTTTTTAAGACCACTGCCGAACCCTGAGGCCTGTGCGACGGCTTTATCACGTGGCGCTTGAGCATGTTGGTCACCTGCTCGCCAATGATGTGGCGCTCGGCGGCTGACACGCAGTATGGACGTTGGCGCAAAGGGGCATGGATGGCAGTGTCAATACGGTGCGTAATGGTGGTGGTGCGGAACAAGGAAGGCTGCTGGTAGCCAAACGAAGCTTGAAAACGATCCAGAATGGCAACAAGCTGGTCTCTTTGGGTAGAAGTCAGGGCGGCATCGACAGAACGGTGAACATTGTCGACAGAAGAATGATTGGTGATGGAAACAGGCGTAATGACGCTGACGTGAAGGCCGGCCGTGCTATCGACGAAAGGGGTATGCTGAGGCGGGATCGAGAAAAGCAACACTACCAAGCGATTGGCCATGGAGTAACCTGGCAGGGCAGGCGAACTGGTTCACCACATCAATTGCGCTAGAGCCACAACAATTGTCAGCACGGCATGAGGCAGCAAAATAGATATCTGGTCGACGCATCGTAAAAAAGGGTATAAGTGACAGTTGCATCTGAGAAAGCAGCACAATTAAGAGGCACCAGCACTGAAGAGAAAGGCGGAAGGTCTGTGTCCTCTGAGACGACCACTGTAGCGGCAGCAGCGCTGGGTACGTCCAAGGGAGCGTCACTGTTGGGCGGCAAGTCAAGCTGAGCACGGGCGCAGTCAATAACGGCGTGATTTGAGGAGAGGAAATCCAAACCATGGATAACGCCTTTAGAGGAGCGGGCGAGGACGATGAACTCAATTGCGTAGGGAACGTTCTCGATAAGCCGGCAAGCGGTGCGCATGGCTAACGGTCAAATTTCTTGAGCGCTGGCGGTGCGGAGAGAAACGGCAGGAAGGGGCGTCTTCATTTTTGAGTCTGCGACAGAGGGTGTGACTGAGAACAGAAACGGCTGCGCCAGTGTCAAAAAGTGCTTCATCGGCGACTCCCTCAACGATCACGGTAATAATATTGGCAGGCACAGAAACAGGTCTTGAGTGAGTCGCTGATGACGCAGTTCTTGCCTCCGGAACAGCAGCCGTTAGTTTTCCCCGTGGACGGCGGGTTGGCAGCGGAACATCGGAGAGCGGGAACGGCGGCCAGGAGACGGCAAGCGGTAGGAGCAGGGTTGGTAACTGGGAGACGAAGAATCCGGAGGCGGCTCGTGTGACGCAGGCGAGGACGACGGCGGAACGTCATACATCAGCTCACGCCTGTAGTAGTAGGGACGGGGGTCACGACTGCGACACAGACGAGCCCCGTGGCAAGCGACGCTACAGGCGTTGCAAATAGGGTGGTTGTCTTGTGTGCGCCAGGGGTTGAGTGGCTGCGGCTCTGATCGGGGACGGGCAACCGGACGGTAAGATGGGGTTGCAGGTCCCTGGGGTTCTAACTTCCGGGTAGGTGGCCTGTAGACAGGACAGCAATTGAGGGTTGCAACCGCACCACGGCATCGGCGAACGTCAGAGGAGCCGCGATCAGGGGTGGCTGAGGAGCAGTTGGCAAGAGTTTAGCGACTTGCTCTTCGATGACACGCTGTAGGTTGGGAGTGAGCGACGGCGCAGGCGAAGGTGGGCAGGAGGACAAAGACAGCTGGCATGTGACTACCCCATGTACAAACTGCTGGATGCGATGGAGGAGCGACGGTTGGTCCAGACCACCGTCCCCTTTTAGAACCAAGCTGGAAAGTGTGGCCTTCAGAAAGCCTGCACGCCGGAGAGAAAGGCGCTGTTTGCGCACCTGATCGAAGCTTTGGCAGTAGCCGATGACACCGGGGACAGTCTGGGGATCCTTGACGACGAGCATCTAGAAGGCATCATCCTCAATGCCTTTCTTAATATGTCTTACCTTGTCGGCCTCGCTTATAAAAGAGTTGACACGCTTGCAGAGGTTGATGACATCTTCTATATAACTGGGGAATTTTTCACCGGTTCGCTGGGCCCGACTTCGCAAGCGTTGCTCGGTGCGAAGCTTACGCACTGTGTGACGGCCAAATACTTCTGTCAGACTTGTTTTTAGGGCTTCGCAGCTTGGAATGCTGGCCTCGTGGTTTCGAAACCAGAGATTGTCTACGTCGCTCAAATAAAATATAGCGTTTGTGAGCTTGATGCTAACGTCCCACTTATTGTATGCGCTTACGTGTTCATAGGAGGCCAACCAATCCTCCACATCCGTGTCATCTGTGCCACTGAAAATCGCCGGGTCACACTGGCGCGCGGCGCCGGAACAGAAGAGCGCCGACGGAAGTCGTGAAGCGGTTTGGGTGACTGTCTCAGGCATTGCAGATGCGATAGGCAAAGCACGGGTGCGAAGCTCCAGGGCGAGTGGATCGTTAGCACTTCCACCATTTGTAATAAGGAACGTCTTACAAAGAACTGCGTCGCGAACAGCCAGCGGTACAGTCCAGGTGCAGACACGAGGCAGCAGGCAGCCCAGAGCACTCATGAGGGACGGAGCTTTCGGCGCTCGAGCTGTTGTTGTTGTTGTTGACCTCACACAATGGCTCGAGCTTCGGAGTATTCGGCGCTTCTCGTCGTCTTCTACGTTAAGCGCCAGCCTCTGAAGATTCCAAAGCCGAAGGCATGTCTTACATCAGCATGATTTCAAAGTACTCCGGCTTGACTGTTTGTGCACTATATTGTAGAGGCACTGCTGCTGATGGCACTCGATCTGTGTACTGGGGTATTGCGTTCAGTGTGTTAAACACTCTGGCGAAAACTGAAATACCTTGGCTTAAAGTTATCCTGATGTGATTACACTTGAGGAAGAGGATTTTTTATTCCAATACTTGAATTGTCTCTCAAGGCCTAATGGTAACAATAATCATTTTTGTGTCGATCTCAAACTGCGAGCTATATTCCGCGCTCAGTGAAGCTGAAAAAAACCAGTTTCGCCGAGGTGCGTCATGAAGATAACTTAAACGTATTGACGTTTCAGCACAGATACGGGTGCCACGTTAAAAAATGAGCCAGAAACAGATGGGCCGTTCGTTATGTGACGAGGTGTCCTGGTTATTTCGACTTTGTGTTACGAGCACATTTCTCATACTGAAAAAGACCACACAAATGTGATTTCAGAACGCTCCACTATCTTCCTCACCAAAAGCGCCGCGTTGCAAGAATGATTGCTTTGATTTCATATAGATCGCGTTTCATATCTGCCGTCCAGAGATCGGAGCGGGCAAGTATGAGCCACTTTATGGCTTAAACAACTTCGCCTTCATGCGCTCTTACCGCATGACCCTTTAGAACCGGTACATTTTTTTCGCAAAACGATGATTTTAGGCTGCAAAAAGTTAAGCTTTGAAGTGAAGTTTGAGAAGAAAAATTTAGAAGAAAAACGTAATATTTGGCAGTTCAGCCGGACGTACGTACCCGTACTTACAGAAAACAAACACGAATGTCATTCATAGCCCGTGTTTATTAAATAACCGGGGAACTTCACTCCTTGTTAGCGGTTTCTTCCGCCCGTTCGAGTGACTTGGTGATAGTATCAAGAACATCCTTAACACCCAGAGGAATAGCGTTTGCTCCATGGGGCAGCATGGTCAGGGTCGCTGAAAAACAAAAATAAAAAAAGAGGTGTGTTAAGTTTGATCGATTTGTTTAAAGCATTGGAGCTCTTCTGTGGCATTTAACTGGGACGCAGGTCCCCGATCTCTTGCATGAGGTTTTTTTCCTTTACGATGAACCACATGCATTTATAAAACGCCGCAGTGAAAATTTGGCTAAATGGGAAACATCGTTAAAAATAAGGTTTTCTACACAAATTTGGTTGAAATAAATTTCGATTCTGAATCTAGTAAAGTACTTATTTAAAATGGTTATCGAATAGAATGCCAAAAGCTTAAATTATTAACAGTGACCCCGACTACCTACACGCGCGCGAGTACTGATGTAAGTACAAGTGTCTGAGATACATTAGTTGCCACAGAAAATCGGAATTCAACACAGTCCGCATGCATGATTACGAGCATGGTTGTCTGACGCGCGGGTAAATTAATGAATATGCCAGCTGTAAGGAGCGAGTATTTTAGTGAACGCTAAATTTTGTAGCGATGCGCTTTCGTTGAAAAAAAAAAGTTCCTCAAAGATTTCCTGCCTGAATTTTCTTTACGGCAAGATGTTTACAGCTGTATGGTTGGTTAAACGGCGCCTGTTGAAGTCTTGTCTATTGTAATTATAGTAATTATGGTGATTCGATGACAAAAAGAAGAGGAACTAGTAAAAGAAGGACAAATATTCGCTGAGTATTGACGACTTTTCTGACGATGGAGCGTTTACGCCGAAAGGAAGAAATGTATCCACGGCAGCAGCGTGGACTGATAATTAGAGATAGTTTCGACGAAATTTTTGCCGCGATTACAAGACTCTGAATGCCCTACCTTGCCGGAAATCGAAGATTAAATTTCACTTCTAAACTTTTTTCGTACGCTTACCGAACATGGCGGCAATCACAGCCACAAGATTCACTGCAAAGATTCGGGATATGTTGGCTTCGCCTGGTAGGTGATATTATGTCTTTCGGTTAATGCAGAGAAAAGAATAATTTGGGATTGTCCGTTCTGACATTTTATTCAGCGTAGCGGTCAGCAAGAATTTCTTTAGGGTCGCTTTGGTTGTGACTCTGGGTTTGATTCTCAGCTTCCATGTTAAGTCGTCCACTTCGAGCTTCGCCAAAGTGCGATGATATTATGCAAACCTTCCTCGATTTTAATATCAGCAGGACAGGGCACGGAAAAGAGGGTCACGTTATGATATATAGGACGTGTGTTCGGATCCCACTGGTTGCATGTGCTGCTTTTTCTTCTGCTTCGTTTATCTACAACTCTGATTAACATCAGCAATTAAATAAGAAAAACATCAACAGTGGTCCTTGGTTTCTGTTACTATTCGCTTCCTTCACGCTGATTTCCACATGTGCACCTGCGCGCTGTTGAGAATAGCGAGGTGATTTGAATCGCCCTTGTAAGCTATTTGCCTTACGCATATAATGTCTCCAACGTTAGTGGAATGAACGAACAATATATTGAAATTTACTTCCCATGCTACACGTTACTGCATCTCTGATAGACTTGCAGGTAGCGGTGTGCACAAAGGCTCGTATTTAAAGTCGCAAATACCGAAAAGAATATTCAATAAGGTTGAGGGCGAGACAAAAGCAACAAGGAAGGTAAAAATTCTGCAAGTTCAACAGTAGACACAGTAACTTGTGTCGTTTCTTTGAAATGGGCAAAAAACACGTGCGAATTGTTCTGAATGGTGGTTAATTTTATTGAAAGAATACTCACATTTACGACAAGAAGGTCAACGATTAACACAGTGCTTGACTTAGGCACTCCAGAAGCCGAATCAAGGATTGCAGTAACAATAAAGTGAGTTATAGATTTTGAAATGGTGTTCCGGGCCTCGACTTCAAGGTCCATTTTGGATGCAGCCTGAGTGGTTAAAGCGCTCAACCGGTGAGCCCAAGAGCACCGGAGCAAATCACGCGTTGTCGGTGCTCTTGCGTCTTAGGACACGTTTTGGAGCAGCTGAGGGTAATACACTTAGAGAACCATCGTTTTTGAAGCGGAAAGTTTCACAGCACCAGCTTTTCGAGGCGTCAGCGGGGCCGCAAGTATCACCTTGAATGTAGCTAGAGGTCAAAAAAGGACATAACGCCTGCCCCATATTTCTCGGTGGGCACCCAAACCATGCCTGTAAGGAAAGGACCGCGAAATCAAGTTGGTTTCAAGGAAACGCAAGGACGCCTTTTTCACGTTGCCCCATTTTCTTCCCCCAAAAAACCAGTTTCTTTTTCAATTTCGCTCTCTGAAGTTATCTGCAGGGTTGGTGCGTCGTTTAGAACCAGATTTTTTTCCATATCTCCGCATACAACGAGCAACAAAACAGTTGTAAATATCACCGAAGCTTTATTAAATATATGCTGTATTGTGTGAGAGCTTGTAATGCCGTTTCGAGGAAAGCGAGATGTTTAATAATAATAAATGCCTACTACTGTGGGGGTGTCAATATGGCTGGCTATGGAAACCGCCGTTCGCTCGACCACAAACGTAGCCAGGGGGATGCAGCCTTTCGCTTCCGACCATGGTTCATCAGAGCTAAACCACCATCACTTTTTTCTGTTTTCGATGCGGACAGATGAACTTGAGAGCTATTTCGTCCATAAGGTGAGTTTATCATTTTTTACGTGTATTTATATTCCTAGCACCCTCCCTGGAATAATTTCTTTCCCGCATCGCCCATTTTAACGAACTTGCGCGACTGAGCACGGACGCTTGACAGGTCTCCCGGAAACGCAGTCCCTTGCACACCGTGCATTTTTTTATTCCCCTGGTGATTAGGTTTTACTGTGGATACACGTGAGAATAAGAGGGTTATGTGAATAACTTACGAGCCACTATATTGATCTCTATACACTGCTTGAACAAACGTCCCTGTCAACTATCGTGCCTCACCAGCATCATCTGTTACTAATCGCCGCTGTCGTGGCATAGATATCGTCCTCCTGTCGTGCTTCAAGCCATTTGCTCGTCGCTCGTCATAACTCTAACTCGTAAACAGGATGGCCGCTTTCGTCCTAGGGGGGCAATTAGTGTAAGCATTGTGCCTGACACTCATCTTCATTCGCCTATATTTATCAACATCTCCCATAGTCGTCTTCGTCACGAACGAAATTGCTGCGACTGGCTAAAAAGGCCTGCTCTCTTATCGGTCAAACTTTCTGTAAAGAAGGTTTACCTAAACAAGCTTTTAAATGAAGTTCCGAGCTGTATACGGCGCGGAAGCTTGGTTGAACAGAGACCACTGCTATAATTTCGAGCTTCTAGGGCGATTGAGTTCAAATTGCAAGTGGACTCGCTCAAAGGATTCCAGTGACTGTTATTTTTGGTGCGTCGGACGACGTATGGGACCATGTGTCCTAAGGCAGCGCAAATGAGAAATGTCGGCAATAGTGACGTCATTACAAGTTTTTCCGCACTTTGCGGCATTGGGGAGAAGCTGAACATCGTCACTGATTTTTTTTCGTGGTTAGGTTAATTTTTAATCTCTAGCGAAAAATCCCGCTCGCATGGTTCACCTATTAGCTTCACTCATTCGACTAGTTGAATGACCTCAAATTCTTATAAAATCATTTCAGTTTCGTTTAAGGGACGGAGCATGTGGTGTCGGAATTAACGCAGAAGGGCCATTACCTGCATATTCAGCTCCAGAATTTCGAGCGGAGGCTCAAGTTACTGCAGGCACAATTTTAAACCGAAGACAAGGCGCATGAATGGAGGATACTTCCTGTGTCCTGACTGTGCCATCAGCACCGGGTTGCTACAGTTCAAGCAGATAGTCGGAGGCTGCTCTCAGGTTTAGTGAAGCTAGGAAAGCAAGTGCAGCAGGAAAGGAACAGGAGAAAGATATAATCCATTAATCTGCGCGCTGGGGAATATCGGCTTGCCGGTGTCACCAGTTATGTACACATGGATGAAAGGCAGGAAGAAGTGTCGCCCTTACACGTGGACTAGAAGTAAAACATTTGTCAAAAGGCGGGTGAAAGTTGAACTGCGTTATAAGCTCTGGCAAATTAGGTTCGGAAAAGCGCAGATGCACTGTCGAGGTAGATGAGGTGGCCAGAAATTTTTGCAGTAAAATACGACAGAAGAGTGCTGAAAACCACTGTCGCAGGTAGGATTCTAAAGGATATAATCGAGAAGGCGAAACAAAACTTCGGAGGGGGGGGGGGGGGGCAAATCGCTGCTGAGCTAAAGTGATGCCTTCCGTAACACACTAAACAATGAACAGATCCGATGCCCGAGATATTGTATATCAAAATCTCAAATGGTGGAAATGCTAGCAGGGCTACTTCTCACAGTGTGGATATTGCGATACGATTAAAGTTCCAGGTGTGAGGACTGGGAGAAGCAGTGGAAACAGCTGCGATTCCATTGAACAGGAAAATGCTAAAGCTAAAAAAAAGGAATAAACTTGGCGTCCCCGTGAGCTGTGCAATGTCAGTGCGCGTTAAAGGTAACCAGGTGGTTGAAATTATTCCTGGGCCCTGCACTACGCCACCTATATCTCTTTCGTTTTTCATTCCCACCTTCCTCCCTTACATTAAGGCACCGTTCGGGTGCCCACTGAGATGTTAGACAATTACTGCGCGGTTTCTTGTGCCCAGAAAGCAAGTTTAAAATTCAGTTCCAAGTGCGCAGCCGCGAGATATATTACATGAGCAAGAAGCAGAGTTTCGCAATCGAATTCACTTTCATTGCAACCGTGGCCAATCTGTAGGAAGGCGGCTCGAGTGACTAGTAGGGGCTTTTCAAGGTGGCCCCAGAAGTTAATAAAAGATGCACACGTATTGCGGCTAGCGACGTCACGGCAGGCGAGGAGGTTACATTAGGGCCCATTATAACCTTATAGAAGGAAATACCTCACAGAAGTATAAACTTTGCAGCTTGCCACCAAATGTTTATGGCGCTAGAAACAGTCATAACTAGAATGAGGTGAAAAAATTATTATGAACGCTTTCATTAAATCACACCTTCTAAAAATGCCATAAACAGGAATAATTGATAACAGCAGATAAGCCATCACTACTAATATCTTGTAGTACTACAAGAGTGGAAGTGGACCATTTTATCAAGCAAGGGTAGGAGAGAGGGGGGGGGAGAATCAAGTCGGTGTACTTTTTTTGACAAGGCGCATGACTCTGCCCGCCCCTCATCATGCAGATGGTACGGGCCCTTCACCCCGACCGGAGGATTGCGGCATACCAGCCATTCCGCCGGCTCTCGAACCAGCTGCCCAGGCGGGACCGAGCCCTCCTGCTGCGCCTCCGCATCGGTTGCACGTGGAAGCCTTCCAGGTAGTACGCGTGTGGCACGGCCCACTCTCCTGCCTGCCCCTCCTTCGGGGACAAGGGGACGCTCAGCAACCCTTGCTGGCGTGCCCGACCGATGGTCCCCACAGGCGACGACTCGAGTCGGGATACCGGGCACTCGGTCTCCCGACTACCACTGAGCACGACCTCCTCTTCCCGGCTCGCAGCCAGCTACTGGCGCATCAGGTCCTCCTCTCCTTCCTACCTCGAAAAGTCTGTCTTGAGCATCCTCCTCTAGACCTTCGCCCCGTCCAGCACGAGGCGACGGATCTGAGTGGACCGATGCTCATTCCCCCTGCCCGGTGCTTCCACACATTCCCAGTGCACCGAGGCTCCTCACCCCCCTCCCCGCCTGGTGATTGCACACTTTCCCAGTGCACCGAGGCCCCCCTCTTCCTGCCCGGTGCTTGCACACACTACCAGTGCACGGTGGCTCCCCTCCCTGTTGGACGCTGACGTTGCTGCGGCGGTGCGACTCCTGAACGGCTAACGACTTCCACTGAAACGACGGCGGCAGCCCTCCCCTCCCCGTCCCCTCCTCCACCGGCATTACATACCCCCTCCCCTGGTCCCCAAGAGTGATGCCCAAAGGGCCAACATACGTCGGGACCAGTGGGGACCAGTCGAAAAGTCGGGACCAGTCGGGACCTTCCCCGCTTCATAGCAACAACCACAATCACCACCACAACAGGGCGCATGTTTCTTGCTGATAAAAGAATGAATGAATAAAGCTCTTTTTGCAATAAAGGGATGGTACTCGGCCTCTGTAGGGGAGTTAGGAGTTGAATGGGGGTGCAGAGAAAATTTTCGTCGGTCGTCTTCATAGGCTTCAGAGCTGCGTGTCGTATTTATTTATTATATATTTTTATTTATATATCAAAGCGACTGGACCACTGCTTGAAGGTCAGAGAATTTTCTTGCAAGGGTGACGTCTTGCGTTATTCTTTTTTTTTTGTTAGAACTGTTCGGGACTGGAACAGTTTGCCATCGAGCATTGTATGTATTACATCTAACGAAGCATTTTTCCATGCACTGCAATAATTGCTTTATACCTATAAATGAAGTCTGTACCCCCCTGCTGTAATGCCCTGCGGGGCGATGCAGGTAACTAATAAATAAATAAATAAAATAATAAATGCTCAAAGCGGACGTCTCTGAATACCGTATGCCGCGATGGCATGTTGTGCGGCGATGCTTGATCGTATCTGGTCTGTTAGTTTGGCAATGTCATTATGAAGCATGAACTGAATTTTGTTTCTCCCTTTTGAGGAGGAGAGGCAAGTTCATAAAACATATAGATCTCATCTTCAGAGTTTTTAGCAGTGTGCACCGTCTGTTGTGCGTGTTCTCATGTGCTCACAGAGTGTTCTTATACGAAAAGGTTTATGAGAAGGTCAATTGATTAATCTAGTGTGAACGCAAGCTGGAGCAGTGTAGAGCTGATTTTATTTCACCTGTAGTCGAAAACAACTAACAATAGCACAAAGTCTGTCAATTTTAGTGTACGAGGATGATATCGTACTTTTCGCAGGTAGTGAAGGTGAGGTAGAACTCCTCACGTATAATAGTGGGAAGGAAGCAGATTTTACTGGATTCGAATTCAGCGCACAAAAATCGGTTGTTTGGAAATTTAACAACAGCGGCACAGTAAGAGTTTCTAAGCAGAGAGGTAAGGTAGAGCGGGTAGAGAAGAAATATTGGGGGCTGATTTCGCCTCCATCGAAATTTGACTACCACGACTCAATGCACAACCTCAGTTCTACGTTTGAAAGCTGTGCTGCACAATTTTCTTTGCCCCTATCTTAGTGATCTTAAAGGCGCACAAGATTTCCTGCTATATTTTGACGCCGTCTCTAGGGTTCGATGGAAAAATCGCAACTTTACCCGGACCTTGCAAAGGTTTGTACAATTTACATCATCTGGTACAGGCCCAGTGTAGCATACATGACTGGGAACTTACACTGTCATTGGCATTGCCATTCGTGTGGCAGGATATATTTTTTTGACATAATTCATGCTTAAGTTTCAACTTAGTTTACTTTTGGACATAAAAACATAGAAAATAACGATGGCATATTTGTGTGAATTCAACGGCTATGGTGGTGCCATTTCTCAACTGCAAAGGGAGTAAGATGTCTTTCCGTTCGAAACACTTCCGAAATTTCAAAATGCTTGTTTAACATGAGAAAGAGATGTTTATTAGAGTGAAAAAATGGTGAGCATAAAGTGTGGTCACAATTCTGAGGTGCTTTCAGTAAAGACTAATCGTGTCCGTAATGAAGGCATGAACATGACAAAATTCCGGTGCAATTTTGCTTGCGTTTTAAAAGCCTCTTCATAAGCTACTTGATACAAAAAGCAAAAACATGTTTCTATCTCAAAGTTCAGAGATCTCAACAAACTTTAAATAGAACCGCATAAATCGTGCCCCGGTCTTGTAGAGAATTTTCAATTTCAAACAACCCGATGAAATGTGGTTGTAGTTCAGACTATTAAAATGTACAATTCATGTGTAACAGATGCTGGAGGTGAAGGTGGCAAATGAAATGAGCCCTCTAATCAAGTTTACTTGTGAAATCGAACGCTCCATTACAATCGCATACTTGGAATAATATAAGTTGCCTACCTTATAATAACCCGATTTATTTGAAATAATAAATAAATAATTGTTTTTCTGGGGAAAGTAAATGACGCAGTATCTGTCTCACAACTCGTCGGACACCTGAACCGCGCCGGAGTGAAGCAGGGAGTGAAAGAAGAAAGGAATAGAGAGGTGCCGTAGTGGAGGGCTCCGGTATAATTTCGACCTTCTGGGGGCCTTTAATATTCACTGACATCACACAGTACACGGGCGCCTTCGCGTTTTCGCTCCATAAAAACGCAGCCGCCGCTGTAGGGTTCGAACCCGGGATTTTATTTCATATAAATCAATTTTTCCTGATAAACATGGAGATGAAAACGGCAAAAATCTTTCGCAGGCGGCTGCAAAGCCCCAGAGTTTTCTTCGTGACTGCGCTTTGTAACAATGAAAAGTTCTTCAGGTATGCTTATAGCGATAAAAAGGTTCGAATACCCAAATCTTGGAGACACAAACAGCACAGGCACGAAAGCTTTTTTCATCTTTCTTCTCTACCCGCCGCAGCGAGTCAGTGGTTATGGTGTACTGCTGACCAAAAATAGGCGGATTTTATTCCAAACCATGGCGTTTCCGTTTATATAGATGCAAAAAGGTAGACGCCTTAGTACTGTGCGCTGTAAATGCACTTTAAAAGACCTTATGTGGTCGAAATTTTCCGGAGTCCTCTGCTGCGACTTCTCTCATAACCTGAGCCACATTGGGACCTTAAACCCCCTAACTCAACCGTTTAACGGCATCTTTCAGTTTGTCAAAAGCAACTTTCAATTTTTCTTAGCAGGCGTTCACGGATGTGAAATCTAAGGCTCGTGCGAACGCCAAGGTGTGAGTGTTCACATTCTAAGCCTTTCGTTAAAATCGGCAAGCTACTCAAGTATGGGGTCGAAAAACTGAAGCCTCCCTTAAATCGTGCCAGGATGCTCAATTCGTAGTATAAACTTGATATTTACGCAAGACTATGATTTAGAAAACAGAGACGGCGTGGTGCCTTAGTGATATGGCTCTCTGCTGTTGACCTGAAAGACGCGGGTTAGATCTCGGCTGTGGCGGTCGAATTTGAAAGGAGGCAAAATTTTAGAGCCCCGTGTACTATGCGATGTCAGTCCACGTTAAAGAACCACAGGTGGTCAAAATTTCCGGAGCCCTTAGCGACTGTGCCTCTCACAGCTTGAATTGCTTTGGGACGTTAAACCCCCATAATCCAGATGTTAATAGACTAAAAAACCTTAGGTGCTTGAATTTATCCGGTACCCTCCAGTAAGGTTTTCTTTTTAGCCTGAGTGTTCATGGGGCAATAAACCCCCTAAAACAACCTTCCTTTTCTTGACAAGATAAAAAGCAGTTGCATAACACTACACCAACAGGCTGACAACAAATGGTAGAAAAGCCTCTTTAATATAACTTCTTTGTCACGAAATACCGTAAATTGTCTGACATACGTCCAATCCCATTACAAGCTTTAAAATTTGAAATCACCGAAAAGTACACGATTAGTGATGCGTGCATAATTTTAAACACGACGAGTTACTAATAGTTAATAGGAACATACGAGCCGCCGGAGAAAAAAATATAGCATTCAACAAACGCTCACAGCCAAAGTGCTGAAATAGTCTGTATCATTTTCCTTGTAATTCAACTTTCTCGTGTTAGCGAAAGTTATCTACTATTCATTAAATTTAAATTCTGATGCTGTTTTCCGGCTCTACGAAGAACACAGATGGAAACTTCTAGTAGAATGTTGTGCGCATCGAGTTTAGTGACTCATGGAGTAAATTGAACGGCCTAACTACTTAAATTACCACTTGTGCTATTGGAACTCGTTGCATTTCTTAATGTTATATGTATGCCGTTTATAGGCAATTCACTTAAATCATATTGAATCCCAAATAGAAGTCTTACCTGCACACACTTATTACTGTAAAACTTATTACTGTAATTTTCGGTTTGTTTCTTCCCTGGAGCCGAGAAAAAAGGCAACAATTTAGATGGTCAGAATTTTAAAACATTTTTCATGATACGAAGAAGATTTCATCACCATGCCCTGGGAAAATTGTGGAACCTTAAGTTTTGTTTTTTATTCTGAATACACAGCCGAACACAATATGCTTTTGCAGGCCAAGCCAACATGACTCGCTTATTCTCAATGAATCTTCTGGATGACGTGTCGGCGTGATTTGTACGTTTCACGATATAAATATTTTGTGTCTGATATAATTGTCACTCTAATTTTTGGCTACCTATAACGAGCATCGTCCCGAAATCGAGGCGAAAATAGCGTCGAAATATTCTCAGGGCATCAATTCACACTGCCGCTCTAGAAACACCCGCCCGGATTAGCGGAAACACCTGGTCTGTCTTAAAGTAACCATAATCGCTCAACTAGGGCTCCTCTCTGCTTTTCTCCGCTTTCTCTCGGCGAACAACTCACATTACAACACTGGCGGAACACAACGCACTAAAACGTATAATTTAAACAAACCCATTCTACTAAACCTTTAGCCATAATGAGCTCAAAGTTTCAACAAATACAATTCTGTTTTATCTCATAAAAAGCACTGCAACTTAAATGTAGCAGGAAAGCTTATCACCTGTTCGTTGGTCATAATTCGTTCGCTGTTCGGCATCGAAGATGACATCATAAGCTTCTGCCTTGTGTATGCATTTTTGTACCGCACTATATTAAAATATCCTCTTATTCATAGAAACCAACATGTCTCAATGCGGTCTTTCTTCAGTGCTCATTGTCGTTCTGATATAGCAAATGACGTAAATGCCACATGCAGCTTGTTTTCAGATTCATTATATCAACTTTTTTTATTGCATTGCACAGTCGTGAGTCAAACATGTTGATATGCCCGGTATAAATATCTATATAAAAACATTTTTCTGAAAGTGCTTCTATATGCAATATTTCCACCTCTTCGCAAAATTTCGCCCTCACTCGCAGTAGATGCATGCCGTGGATCGTGCAGGAAAATTTACACGAGAGAGAGAGAGAGCGAAGTGGTAGAGTAAAGGCAGGGTGGTTAAGCAGTAAAATGTTCCGGTTGGCTACCCTGCGCTGGGGGAGGGGGGTAAGGGGTTCGTAAAAGAATAAGAAGAGCAATGCGGTGTTCACACGAGATTATTACAGAAGTGTGCACTATGAACGGCCGGAATAAAGCAGAAAGAATAAAAACAGGTTGATGTGAAGTTTTTAACACAGTTTTGCCTTTGTTTTGTCTTTTTCCCTTTTTTGTCTTTGTTCTTCAATGATGGATGCTTTCCTTAGGGCTTTGGACCGTCGGATGGAACGGCTAACAACAAATGAAGATCTGATTAAATGCGGGTGGTTAATGGCATTCGCTTTTTCTCGTTAAGATAAAATATAGACCACAAATCAAGGTTTCTAACCCAAAGTATTGAATTTTTATTCTCACTCTTCTCAGAAAGTATAAAGAGATAATCAGCGCTCTATGATAAGAAACGTGCTTCTTGATAAGTTCTCAGCTGTGCTACCACATTCACGAAATAAAGAATGCTAACACAAATGACGCTCACGCCTACAGACATCGATATGATCGCCATTGACAACTGCAATGTGGAGAAAAAAAATCTCAACAGTCAGAAGAGGAGGGGCATATTGAGGCAAAATGTGGAGCACTTACAAATTCGTTTGAGTGGTTTCTTTTGTTTTAAATTTGTGTTCTTCACAACATGGTCCAAAATTTTCTCATAGAGCATTCCTTATTACTCTTTGAGTTTATTACTTCTAAAAAGTGCCGATGTCTTCAGATTTATTATCTCAGAGCTTAATCAGTAGAAAATAGTTTGGACGACGACGGCGCTTAAAAGGCGTTGTTCGTTCACTGCCTGACTCTCTCTCCAGATTCGCGCCGTAGCTCGAAATTATTGGCCGCAAAGAACCTCCTATATGAATGGAACTGCACATTACAAACTTCTACATAGGTTGGACTGATTATACCACGTATATTACGGGACTGCGTATACATCTCGGTCGGTCGGAAAGCAATCACCGTGCCCAGCATTCAGAAGAAGGCCTAGGAATGGAGTTTTCATGCTCTATATCTGTACATAGTTTGTATTACCGCCCTGCCACTAGCCTTTTTTACTGTCGCTCACAGTGTTCTTTTGGTCTCCCTGTTCTCACGCTGTCCTTTAATTGCCGCTAGCCGCAGCTCAGGTGCTTCAGGTTTCGATGAAAAATGCACGGCTAGAAACATCTTTTTTTCGATTGTTATTTGTATTAATGAATAACCGCTAAAATCAACTTGTTTAATGTGAATAAGACGATCTCATGTGAAAATTTAATGTGCTTTCACGTAATGATTGTCGGGAATAATGCGATCTGACGCTGGTACGAATGTTCGAAAACAGCACGGGCAAGAATGACCAACCGCTTCAGGATTCCTAGGTGCGTTCCTTGATACGGCGTATTGGAGATATATTGTGACCGGCAAGGTACTCCAAGTATTTTCGAGTGCAACGCCGGTTTTGTAACGTTTGTCCGGTATGCTGTTTTGTATCCATAGTTCTTTATTTGCGACATTGTGCCTGCTAGAGTAAAGTCTTTATCTACAGATATTGGGATTCTTAAAAACGCATTACAAGTTCATCATGAACAAAGCTTCATTGTATGCGCCTCTGTAACGCCAATTCAGGCAATTGTGACAACTGAATAGGAATGAACATATGACACTTTTTTTCCAAACCGAATGGAGTCCGAATAGTGTAGTTATATATCGATTTGAATATGAATCGAATACTGATATAATGGAATGAAATATCCGTCGAATATTCTTACTAATATTTAAATCGATATATAACTACACTACTCAGACTTCATTCTGTTTAAAAAAAGCGTATTATATGATCATTCCTATTCACTTATCATATTAACCTGAATTGGCGTTACAGAGGCGGATACAATGAAGCTTGTGAATAAAAATATGCCCAACACACAAAAATGTTCGCACAGGATTAAGAGAAACGGAGGTAGACCAGACGAGAAATGTAGTTTGCCACTTCTCATTGAGGGAAAATGGGTGAAGCCTTGTAAGTCTGAAGGAGGGAAGGAAGTTTGACAACATGAAAGGGAGTATGTAAAAAGAAGTGTGCATGAAATAAGAGCGTCATCAAAGGCAAACTTGTGGTACTCCAAAAAGATTCGCAGCCTGAGAGAGCAGTTGAGGTTGTCAACAGCTAAGAGATGGCTCCTCATAGAGATCAAATTTTCCCCGAATGGACTTACGTAACAGATGGCAAAAAGAAACGGGGAATAAATAAAAAATGTACTGGCAAAAACGGGCTGTACTACGTGCTGGTGCTGCTTTCGCGGAAACTCTAATGGGCTGGTGGAAATTGTTGTGTCGGATAGCATGAATGCTATACAGAAGCCTTCTCAAAGAAGCATGAAAGCTACGTTTCTCAGAGTCATATAATATAGGACCTAACATTTCAGTTATGGTTGGTATTCGAGACCCGTTTTTTAAGATGAACAAGACAGGATTCTATTGAGCAGATATGGGCACATTTTTTTAGGTAGCGTAATGCGGAATCATGTATGAGATGAGTGTAGATTTTCTGAGTGAACAAAAACTGTGGAAGAGGTGATCCAAAACAGCGCGACAGACGGGACAAAGAAGAGGAGACACAGCGCTGTGTGTTGTCTCTCCTCTTCTTTGTCCCGTCTGTCGCGCTGTTATGGATCATCGTCAGCGCCAACTCGCCCAACAACTGGTATTGTGGAAGAGGTGCGCTTCTTGATCTGTTCTCGAAATGCACGCTGCAAGTAATGAAACCAAACGCTGTCGGTTCTTTTCTCAAGATACCACCTCATTGAATACTTTATTATGGGCTAGATAATAAATGAAAAAAAAACATTGAAATACAAAAAGCAAATTTCAAAAATGTATGGTATTTAATTCAAAATAAGTTAACAGTTTTTTTTTTCATACACATAGCTGTAAACCAGCGAAAGAGTCAGCAACAATATTTGCCTAGCTCTTACAAGACGAGCTGAAATATCGTGCAATTTCTTGTGGAATAACATGCAGTTTATAATTTTGAGAGGATTTTTATATTTTTCAATGTTTTCGGTTATGTATGCGAATAGTGAGGAGAAAAATACAACTTTATTTGCTCCGATTGTTTTTCTTGTTTTAACGGCGATTATGAAGTCAATCTACAACGGTACATTGCATTTCAGTGTCCTGCTTACATTAGAACAAGGCATTTTGAAGTATTCTAAATTTAAAAGCGTTTTTAAGACACTAAATTTTCTGATACACAAGCTTTTCAAACGTTCTTATCAAATTTTGCATATTTTGATTTACTCTTAGTTATCAATTCACAATTTTGCTCTTTAGATTTTTTTGTCAGCTGTCAGTTCACGTGTTAAGTTCTATAAACTAAGTCAACAAGTAATTTCAAAACTGCGGTGACGTGAACAACGTTGATATTATTTGCCGATAAGAACTAGATTTGCGTGTTTTTATAAACTCTGTCGTTTTGTGCTGATCGGTGTGTAGTGAGCTATTTAACTATGTACAAAGATTAATTCATAGCAGGATTTTCGCTTGCAATTGTGTGTATTGTTGCTTTGTAATTTTTTACAGATATACCCGAAGATACTATGCCGTCATTCGCTAATAGTGAGAATAAGTGAGTATATATTGTTAGAGATGAGTGGTCCTTGAGTGAGCTGGCTCTTTCAGCGCCGCAGGACCCTGATCCGAATGACGTTGTCGGACTTGGTTATGAAGGAAACTGTACAGGGGGTTTATTTTACATTATTTACAAGATTTTGGAACCCATTGGAGGGTGATGGCGGAAGGTCGGAGGATGTGAGAAGATCTGAGGATGATCGAGGATTCCTCCCTCACGGCACTCGTCCGGTTTAAAAAGGGTCCGGTACCTAGGATTCCCCTGGTTCGAGGAAGTCTTCGCCAGGTTGGGCGTGGCCTAACTTGCGTTGTCGTACACACACACACACCACTTCACAGGGAACACGCCCCCGTCGCATGCCTCGCCGGAGAAAGAGGGTGCCGCTGGACAATCGCCCCCACCAGAGAGAGCGTTGTCTTCGCGTCCGAACGACAGTTCTCACGCTCCAGCCGGACACGTCTTCCGGGAAGTCTGAATGGGCGAGGCGCCGGTGACCAGGCACAGTTGAAGGGGTTAGTCACCCCTGCTCGGTTATGGCGGTCGCTAACTGCCTCCGTGCCGCACGGTAGATCTTCCGGGAACAAGGTTTACAAACGGCAGTGGAATCCTCCGTCTCGAATCCAAAAAACCACGCGAGGACCGGCAGTGGAACCAAGATGCCTATCGCCGTGCAGTGACCCGGGTTGCAGGTGTCCTGGCCGAATACGCAGCTGAATCAGACCACTGGCTGTCGCCAGAAACCTTACAGCTCCTCCGTGGCCCGAAAAATCTCGAATGTCCAGCGTTGACGACCGCTGGGCAGGAAGAGATGAGATGGCGTCCGTGTTGGTCCCCTGGATTGTAATATCATCGCCCCCAAGGCAGAACCCAAAGCACCACCAACAAAGGAAAGCGCAGGTGGGACGTTCCAAACAGCAAAGCACTGCCCCACCCGCAAGCGCTCGGACTTCACCAAAGAATCACCAGGCTTCTTCCATTGACAACAATACACTTTTAAAAAATTGTGTTCAAATTTGGGTTAATGTTGTGCCGACTGAGCGCGAAACATCTCCTTTTGAAACTGCCACAGCCGGATTACTCGAAACAAAGTAAAAAAAAACACTCACACAGGAGGAGATTCCTCTTAGTTCTCCCGCTTACATCAGTCTGCTCAAACCATCAGCCTTTCCGTGCAGTTTCCCCTTCTTATAACGCACCGAGAAATTGTACTGTTGGAGAGCCAGACTCATCTGAGCAAGCGACCATTTTTGGAAGACATCTGTCGCAGCCACGTTAAAGGACAATGGTCAGTCTCAAATACAAACTTTGCTCCGTACAGGTAACACGACAACTTCTGCGCTGCCCAAACTAAACACGCGCACTCTTTTTCGGAAGCACTGTACGCTTCCTCTCTACTGGTCAGTTTGCGGCTGATGTACAGAACTAGGTGTTCTTCATGGTCGTAGCCAACTTGGCTTAAGACAGCACCCAGCCCTCTATCACTGCCATCACACTGGACTATGAACGCTTTCCCATAGTCGGGGGTCCTGAGCAAGGGTCGGGACACGAGCGCTTCCTTCAGGCTTTTGAAGGCGTTTTCTTTTTGGTTATCCCAACTTACGTTAGTAGGTGCTCCCTTTCGCAAGGCGTCAGTTAAGGGACTAGCCCGCTGTGAGTAGTTAGGAATATACGCTGGTAGTACCCAACTAATCCCAAAAATGAGCGAAAGGCCGTTTTCGTCCGTGGTTGCGGAAATGCTGCGATCGGGGCAATCTTTAACTCGGATTGGCACCTAGTGCCCTGGCCTACAACGTGGCCCAAGTACGTCACCTGTGAGCAACCAAATCTTCACTTTTCTGCCTTCAGTGTCAGTCCAGCCTGTCGTAAACTGGAAAACACGTTCTTTAGGTGTTCTAGATGTTCTTGCCAGGTTTCTGAAAAATTGCCACATCGTCTAAATAAGGGAGTGCAAAGCACTGCATGTCCTTCAGTAGATGTCCATCAGTTTCGAGAAGCTGTAGGGGGCATTCTTCAACGCAAAACTAAGCATTAAGGGTCGAAAGGTGCCCGCTGGGGAGATGAAAGCGGCGTACCTGCTCGCGCTTTCTGACAGGGGAACTTGCCAATATCCCCGTACGAGATCCAGGGTGGAAATGAATTTCGCGCTGCTCACCCTTTCTATCATTTCCTCTATGTTGGGAATCGGGTATAGCTGATCCCTGGTAATTGCATTAAGCTTTCTATAATCCACGCAGGGACGAGGATCTTTCCCTGGGGCCTCAACAAGAATTAGCGGTGAGGTATAGTCACTTTCCGCTGGCTCTACAACCCCTAACTCTAACATGCGTTGAATTTCCGCGTCCATTATTTCTTTTTGCCGCAGTGATACCTTGTAGGGTTTCGATCGTACCGGCTCATCAGAGGTGAGCTCGATTTCGTGTGTCAGGAGGTGTGTCTTTCCTGAGCGACTGCTAAATAGGTCAGCGAATTCGCTCAACAACTGCTTTAGCGTGTCGACCTGTGTCCCGCTTAGGAAATCTGCATTCACGGAGTGAGCCAGAATATTTTCCACGTTGTCACTGGCGTCCGCACCTCCCTTCCAACCCTGACTCTCGCTGTCCAGCTCTTCTGGTTCATTTAGAGTCAGATTGACGATCCCGCTGCGTTCCACGAATGGCTTCATCAGATTGCAATGATAGATTCTCACCTGTTTTCCCTGCCTGGAACCCTTAGCGCGTAATTCGTCTCCGAAAGTTTTTGCAACACCTCTACTGGACCATCCCAGTGAACTTCCAGCTTGTTTTTTCTCGATGGCCCGAGGATCATCACGCGATCGCCGGCGGTGAAACCTCGAAGGCGAGCGTTTCTGTCATAATAGACCTTGGCGGCCTCCTGGGCAGCTTTCATATTTCGATTTACTAATTCCATCGTGTTGTTAAAGCGGTCCAGTAGCTTAAGCACGTACTCAACCACTGTCTGGTTCTCTCCTGTCTCTTCCCACATTTCTCTCAGCATTCGGAGGGGAGAGCGGAGGGCTCTTCCGTACACGAGTTCTGCTGGCGTAAACCCCGTAGCTTCGTGGGGGACTGTTCGTAAAGCAAAAAGTGTGGCCGGCAGACAATCCTCCCAGTCTGCTTTATGCTCATAACAAAGAGCCCGTAGCACCCGCTTCAGTACCGAATGCCATTTCTCTACACTGTTGGACTGCGGATGATACACCGAGCTGTGCAACAGTTTCATTCCGCATCTTTCTAGGAAGGTGGTCGTCAAGGCGCTTGTGAAGACCGTCGCCTGATCGGCTTGGATTTCGGCCAGAAATCCTATTCTCGCGTACACTAACAAAAGGGCATCAACTATTTCTGTGGAGCTCAAGTCCTTCAACGGAATTGCTTCGGGAAATTTTGTGGCGGGACATAGCATAGTAAGCAAGTACTTATAGCCTGATTTCGTGTTAGGCAAAGGGCCTACTGTGTCTATTACAAGCCGGCGGAAAGGTTCCGAGATCAATGGAACAATTTTCAGTGGAGCCTTCCATGTGTCTCCCGGCTTGCCCACGCGCTGGCACGCATCGCATGATTTTACGTAGCGTTCTGCACCTTTGAAACAACCCGGCCAATAATATTTCATTAATAGGCGCTCCTTTGTTTTATTGATTCCCAGATGTCCTGCCCAGCCATTTCCGTGGCAGAGACTCAGAATGTCCGCTCTGTATTTTTCGGGCACGACCAGCTGATCAAATCTTTTGCCTTTTCTGTCCTGGTAGTGTCGGTATAGTAAGCCTCCCTTCTCATGCATCGTTATGTTGCGTATCGCGATGCCCTCTTTAGCTGTAAGGTGCAGTCTTTCCAAAGTGGGATCCTGGTTCTGTTCTTTTGTTAGGGACTCCCTGTTCACCTGCAGAAGGCGATCAAAACTTCGCGATGTTGGAGATAAAACGGATCCTTCAGCGTTTTCTGATTCCTCTACCGAGTTAGTGGTTGAAGTAACTCGTCGCTCATTTGCTCGGTCAGCTGTCTGGCTTTCATTCCTCGTTGGTTCACTTCCCTCCTCATTTGGTTGCAACGATATGCTGGCTGGTGCGTCTCTGGCTACCTGAGGTTCGGGAATCTGACTTAGTTGAGACGCGAGCTGACGAGTTTTCGATCTTGTCGAAGCTTGTATCACCCCGCTTCCGAGTTTCTGGCCTCTCTCGCGTAGCAATTGGTGTGATCGATTCGAGAAGAGGTAAGGATATTGAAGTGGCACGGCCTTCGAAACTGCGGCCTCAGTGATTAGCTTTCCAAACGGTCCACAAATTATCACTCTAGCTATGGGAAGGCATACACTGTGTTCTGCTACTGCCTGTATTATCCACGAGACTTCTCCCGTAAAATCGTCCACTGACACGTAAGACGGGTGGACAACGTCCATCGTCGCGGCGCTATCACGAATCATCCTGCACGGTTTCCCGTTAACGTGCAGCTCGTGCAGGTATGGCTTAAGGAGCTCTAGATTCTCGTCGTTATCCTCGACGCACGAGAACACCAAACGTTGCTTTGTACACTTGGCTGCAAAGTGCCCGACACCATTGCAGTTGTAGCAACAAAATGGCCTACTAGCCTCAAACTCTTTTTTCGCGGCTTTGTCTGCTCCCTGTCTCTTCGCCTGTTCTTCACGCTTTTCTGGCGCTACCTTCGTTGCATCTGATTGCTCCGAACTTCTAGCACTTCGCGTCTTTCTGCTAGGCCCTTTATCTCGCATCGCGTTTCGAGCGTGTGACGCACCTTCTTCAGGGCTCAACCTTCTGCGCGAAACGTACTCCTCTGCTAGCTCAGCGGCAATTTCAACTGTGCCGACTTTTTTCCTGTCTTGAACCCACAGTTTCACCTCTTGGGGAATGCTTCGGTAAAATTGCTCAAGGCAAAAACGCTCAATGATTTTGTCTCGGCTTTCATAAACCTCGGCTCCTTTTAGCCACTCTAGCAGATTCGTCTTTAGTCCATACGCGAAATCCGGATAGCCCTCACTATCGTTTTTCATTGCGTTCCTGAAGCGCTGTCGGAAAGCTTCGGCTGACAGCCGGTACCTTTTTAGCAGGCTGGCTTTGACTTTTCCGTAGTCAGCTGCGTCTTGTGTGCTAAGTCTCGCTATGACTTCAGCAACTTCACATGGCAAGAGTGTCAGAAGCCGTTGCGGCCATGTACTGCGAGCAAAGTTCTCCCTTCCGCAAGTTCTCTCAAAGTTTCCGAGATACAATCCTATGTCCCTTCCACTTTCATAGGGCTGCATGAATCTGTTCATTCTATATGATTGTACATCGCTTGCTCTTTCAGGAGACCCGGCCCTCGTACTGTCGCCTTTTTTTTCGATTTTCGCTTTCAAGCTGCAATCGCTTTATATTTCTTTCTTTCTTTTTCAGCTTCCCACTTTTGTCGTTCTTTCTGTTTTTCCCATTCCGCTTCCCTTTTACTTTTAATTCCTGTACCAAATTCCACGTATCTACTAGCTGATCGTCCTCTACGTGCTTTTGAATTGTCTTGCATATTTTCCCTGTACTTCTATTGACAGTTCCTCGCATAAAAACAGCAAGTCCGACTTTGACAATTTCATAAGGTCCATGACAATGCTTTCTCTGCTTTGGCAATGCTATCTTCAAAATGTCGTGAGATTACCCTTTCCCAATTGACATACACTTCCCAGTGATTCTAGATTATTCTCTCAAAATCTGAAGCCTGGCGAATCCTATAGCAAAATGCCGAAACGCTTACCGGTTGAGAAATCACGATGTCGCACGGTCCATCCCACCGCTGCCACCAGTTGCATCGGGGGCGTGGGTTCGAATCCCACTGCTGCCACCAAGTTGTTAGAGATGAGGGGTCCTTGAGTGAGCTGACTCTTTCAGCGCCGCAGGTCCCTTCTCCGAATGACGTTGTCGGACTTGGTTATGAAGGAAACTGTACAAGGGGTTTATTTTATATTATTTACAAGATTTTGGAACCCATTGGAGGGTGATGGGGGAAGGTCGGAGGATCTGAGATCTGAGGATGATCGAGGAATCCTCCCTCACGGCACTCGTCGTCCGGTTTAAAAAGGGTCCGGTCCCTTGGATTCCACAGGTTCGAGGAAATCTTCGCCAGGTTGGGCGTGGCCTAACTTGCGTTGTCGTACACACACACACACACACACCACTTCACAGGGGACACGCCCCCGTCACATGCCTCGCCGGAGAAAGAGGGTGCCGCTGGACAATCGCCCCCACCAGAGAGAGCGTTGTGTTCGCGTCCGAACGACAGTTCTCACGCTCGAGCCGGACACATCTTCCGGGAAGTCCGAATGGGCGAGGCGCCGGTGACCAGGCACAGTTGAAGGGGTGAGTCACCCCTGCTCGGTTCTGGCGGTCGCTAACTGGCTCCGTGCCGCACGGTAGATCTTCCGGGAACAAGGTTTACAAACGGCAGTGGTATCCTCCGTCTCGAATCCAATAAACCACGCCAGGACCGGCCGTGGGAACCAAGGTGCCTATCGCCGTGCAGTGACCCCGATTGCAGGTGTGCTGGCCGAATACGCAGCTGAATCAGACCACCGGCTGTCGCCAGAAACCTTACAATAAGTAAATAATATAAATTATGGTTAGAAATACATTTAATCCAAAAATAAAGTCTTCTATCCATCTATTCTTAGAACTTAAAATCAGTGTTTTAAACAATGTTCTTAAATTTATTTGTGTTATGTGTTTGAAATGATTTGTTCTGGTAGTAGCAGCACACTTAAATGCAATGTATCGTTCTAGATTGACTTTAAAATCACCATTAAACACATGAAAAAAACGATTCGTGAAAATGCAGTGGAATTTCTCGCTTTACTGTGTGTACAAAAATAAATAGAAGAGGTAAAACGATATAAAAATTTCATTCTAAATTATAAACTTTTTAATATTTGCCTGCTATATCAATAGAAATTGTATGATCTGTAAGCTGCTCTTGTAGCGGCTAGGCTACTATTGTTGATTATTTGTTCGCAGGTTTAGGGCTACGTGTATGAAAACGACTGTTATTAACTTGCTTTGAAATAAATAGTTTCCATGATTGAAATTTGCGTTTTGCATTTATTATTTATGTTTCATTTGTTGTCTAACCTGTCGAAAAGTCTTCAGTGAGATAACGTCTCGAGGAAAGAAACAAAAGCGGTTTGCTTCATTACTCCAAGTGTGAAGTACAACAACATATCAAAAAACGTACTACGTCTTGAACTCTTTCCGTTCCCTCAAATACTCAGTTCTCGACTCATACATGATTCTGTATTACACCTATCCAATAAATGTGCTCAATTCTCAACACAATTCAGTCTTGTTCATCTCAAAAACCCTGTCCCGAAACCTAACGTAACTGAAATATTGTCATATGATATGCCTCTCAGTGAGAACCGTATCTTCCTTAAATTGAAGTCCTTCATTGAGAAGATTGTTCGTAGTCATTCACTCTTTCCGGCAAAATTGTTTGAACCAGCCCATCAAGAGTTTCCGCGACTGCAACATTAGCACCCAGTAGAGACTCGTCTTAGACATTCTTTTTTTCAATCCCGTTTCTTTTTTCTGTCTGTAGCTCGTCTGTTACTTTTTGCCATCTGTTACTAGAGGAAATCTTGGCGCCTGTTAGTAACCAAGTCTTGCCTGTTGACAGCCTAAAGTGCTCTTTGAGGTTGTGATTGTTTTTGGAGTACCACATGTTTGTCTGTACTGACGTCCTTATTTCATGAAAAAATTCCTTTTGCCTAGTGCTTTCAATATTCTCAAACTTCCTTCTCTCCTTCAGTTCTACATGGCCTCGCCACGTGCCCCTAGTGGAAAGTAGCAAACTACTTTTCTCCACTGGTCAGTGTATATATATATATATATATATATATATATATATATATATATATATATATATATATATATATATATATTGTCACGGAGTTCTCGTCGGCAAGAGGAGACGGTAATGGCGGCCGATCCGCGATATAACGATCGCAACCTCATCGTCTTCGCGGACAGCTTGCGCCACCTGGCAACACTAGGTGGCATTATTCCCCCCTCCGAAAAAGAAGGGCATCGCAGTGGGGCCGCCAGCAGCGTAGGCGCGCTAAGGTTCAGAAGGGAAACAGAGAAGAACGAGAGGAAAACGGAGCACACACAGAGTCACAACGGAGGGCCGCTAAGCCGTTATCGGGCATAGTACGGCTTAAGCCGCACAACGTGCACAATGTCAGAGCTGTTGGGCTGTCGACGTCTCGGTTGCGCGGCACCGTCGGGAACCACTTCATAGGTAACATCACTGATACGCCGTAGCACTTTATAGGGGCCAAAGTACCGGCAGAGTAGTTTCTCGGACAAGCCCTGGCGGCG
Organism: Amblyomma americanum; assembly: GCF_052857255.1. Taxonomy (NCBI): domain Eukaryota; kingdom Metazoa; phylum Arthropoda; class Arachnida; order Ixodida; family Ixodidae; genus Amblyomma; species Amblyomma americanum. The sequence continues at coordinate 71,222,851 of NC_135498.1, read as the reverse complement.
GACAGGTGTCCACACCCAAACTTGTTCACCGGGATTGTAGTCGACCTGTCGGTGTCGAAGGTTGTAACGGCGCGCATCAGTGCCCTGCTGCTGGCCGATGTGTACGCGGGCAAGCTGACGGGCTTCTTCAGCGCGTTGGGCAATTTCATGAACATCGGGTGCGAGTTGGTCGTCATCGAGGCATGGTAGCATCGCGTCAAGCATGCTCTGGACTTCACGTCCATATACAAGACGAAAGGGAGTAAAGCGTGTAGTCTTCTGGAGGGCCGTGTTGTACGCAAATGTGACGTACGGTAGCACCTCATCCCAAGTTTTGTGCTGAACGTCTACGTACATTGACAGCATGTCCGCAATGGTCTTGTTTAAGCGTTCGGTTAGCCCATTGCTCTGCGGATGATAAGCTGTGGTCTTGCGATGGCTAGTGCAGCTCAACGTAAATATATGGTCGATTATCTGCGCTGTAAACGCTGTGCCTCTGTCGGTAATAACGCACGAAGGGGCTCCGTGCCGCAAGACGATGTTTTGCATGAAAAAGTTGGCGACCTCTGAAGCTGTGGCACAGGGTATCGCCTTGGTCTCGGCGTAGCGAGTCAAATAGTCAGTAGCGACTATGATCCACTTGTTTCCTGAGAGTGACAACGGAAAAGGACCGAGAAGGTCCATTCCTATTTGATCGAACGGAGAGCGGGGTGTAGTAACGGGCTTGAGAAAACCCGCCGGCTTAAGCGGTGGCGTCTTCCGGCGCTGGCCATCACGGCAGCTTTTTACGTACCTTTGGACATCGTCCGAGAGTCCGGGCCAGTAGTACATGTTGCGTATCCTGGCGAGCGTCCGGGAAAAACCCAGATGGCCTGAAGTGGGCTCGTCGTGGCATGCCAATAAAATGTCGGCGCGAAGATCGGCCGGAAGTACCAGAAGGTAAGCTCTTTCTTGGCCTCTCGAGTTCTTCTTGTATAAGATACCTTCGCGCAAACAGAAAGAGCCGAGACGTCGAGCGAAGTGTCGTGGTAGAGGCATGGCGTGACCTTCAAGGTTGTCAATCAGCGGTCGGAGGTCCGTGTCAGCCCGCTGCCGGGCTATTATGTCCGATGCATTAAGTATACCGAGGAAACCGCTGTCGTCGTCGATTTCGGGACCGGAAGAGTCGAGTGGTGCACGCGACAGCGTGTCGGCGTCTTCGTGTTTACGGCCCGACTTATATACGATGGTAATGTCGAATTCTTGGAGCCGTAAACTCCAGCGGGCCAATCGTCCAGACGGGTCTCGCAAATTAGACAGCCAGCATAGGCAGTGGTGGTCGGTTTCGACTTTGAATGCGCGTCCGTAAAGGTAAGGGCGAAATTTCATGGTGGCCCATACGACAGCAAGGCATTCCTTCTCTGACGTAGAGTAATTGCGTTCGGCGCGGGAGAGAGTACGGCTAGCATAGGCTATAACTCTCTCAATGCCCTCTTGGTGTTGGACAAGGACAGCTCCAAGACCGATATTGCTGGCGTCGGTGTGGATCTCGGTGTCGGCCTCTTCGTCGAAGTGTGCAAGAACGGGAGATGTCTGAAGGCGTTGGCGGAGCGAAGAGAAAGCCGTCTCTTGGTCTATTATCCAAACGAAGGAGGTGTTGCTCCTGGTGAGGCGCGTCAACGGCTCTGCAATCTTTGCGAAGTCCGCAATAAACCGTCGGTAATATGCACAGAGACCCAGAAAACGCTGGACAGCTTTCTTGTCAGTCGGAGTAGGAAAATTGGCGACGGCGGCTGTCTTGTCGGGGTCGGGTCGAACTCCGTCGGCGCTCACAACGTGACCGAGGAACCTGAGCTCTGTGTAACCGAAGTGGCACTTCTGGGGCTTCAGCGTAAGGTCAGCGGAACGGAGGGCTCTGAGGACAGTTCGCAGGCGCACGAGATGCTGTTCAAAAGTTTCTGAAAAAACGACAACGTCGTCCAGGTATACAAGACAACTTTGCCACTTGAGGCCGGTGAGGACAGTGTCCATCATCCGTTGAAACGTCGCTGGCGCAGAGCACAAGCCAAAAGGCAGCACTTTGAATTCATAGAGGCCATCTGGTGTAACGAAGGCAGTTTTTTCGCGGTCCCGTTCGTCCACTTGAATTTGCCAATAACCGCTCTTCAGGTCAATGGATGAAAAGTACTTAGCACGCCGTAATCTGTCCAGGGAGTCATCAATGCGGGGCAACGGGTAGACGTCCTTTTTAGTCACATTGTTTATTTACGGTAGTCCACGCAGAATCGAAGTGTTCCATCCTTCTTTTTAACAAGGACAACAGGCGAAGACCACGGGCTTTGGGAAGGCTGAACTACACCGTCGTCAATCATCTCCTGAACTTGCTTTTGGATTACTTCCCGTTCTTTGTCGGAAACACGATAAGGCTGCTGGCGGATAGGGCGAGCGTCGTCATACGTAATGATCCGGTGTTGCGTTAGGGGCGTTGGACGAACTTTCGACGAAGAAGCGAAACACTGTTTATACTCCAATAGCAAGTGCTCTAAGGCCAGGCGCTTTCCTTCGGGGAGGTTGCAGTTGATGTCGACATTCGGAACAGATTGGTCGTCAGTGGCGCGCGATGATTGGTCGTCAGGGGCCGCTGCCGCGAACGCAAAGCAGACCGGAACATCCACAACCGCTTCAGCGGTAGCGATCGCAGTTCCAGAGAAAAGGTGCCGGTGCTCTGGAGAAAAATTTGTAACAAGGATCGCAGACCGGCCAGCGCGAATTGTTAGTAAGCTTTGAGCGGCGCAGATGCCTTGAGTCAGGAGGAGCGAATGATTAGCCTCGGCGACTGCTTCAGCGTCGTGCAACTCAGCACAGGCGACTTCAATCAAAACACTGCTACGGGGCGGAAGTGTGACGCTGTCGGCGAAAACGCGAAGTGCGGCACTGCGTTGGCAGGAGTTGTCGAGTTCGGCGGCTTGCTCTGTGGAAAAAATGACGATTCGGTTGCGCAGATCGATAATTGCTCCATACTCCCGCAGAAAGTCGATGCCGAGGATTAGGTCCCGAGAACACTCGCCCAGGACGATGCAGCTGACGACGAACGTGGACTTGCTGATCTGAACGCGAGCAGTGCACATACCCTTGGGCGTAACCAGAAGACCGCCGGCAGTTCGAAGGTGCGCGCCAGGCCAAGGGGTAATCACTTTTTTCAGAATGGTCGCCAGTTGTCCACTTAAGATCGAATAATCGGCCCCGGTATCAACTAATGCGCTTACTCTGCGACCATCGATAAGAACGGGTATTTCTAAAGAAACGCGGTTTTTTAACTCTGGTGATGGCGTCGGCGGGTTTTTGTCGGATTGTAGCGGCGACGACGGGAGGTCTTCAGCACAGCGCCCCCCAGCGACCTCGCCCCCGAAGGTCGCGGGTTTCAGTTTTCCCGACGAGGACTTGGCGATCGGCCCGGTGCCGCTCGCGAGAAGCCGGGAGGTGTCGGGGAAGAGCGCCTCGGTGAGGGTGAGCGCGACTGCCGCTGCGCTCGGGATGGATTGCGCTGGTCCGCAAGGAATTCTTCAATTTCAGGGGGTCGTTCACCTTGACGGGGTCTCGGTGAGTCGGTGCGGAAGCCTTGGATGCCGATGCGTCGGTAATAACAATTTCGATAAAGATGACCTGGCTCTCCGCAGTGAAAACAGAGCGGTCGTCGGTTAGGTGTACGCCAAACGTCGGCCTTTCGGAGGGGTGCTCGACGATCCTCGAAGTACTGCACCGGTTGCACAGAGGGCCGCGGGGCTTGAGGCGTGGCGTGAATTGGTGGCGGCGAAGCGGGAGCCGGACGCCTTGCAACTTCGGCGTACGTCGGACGGCGGTAGTCCCCAGGCAGAGGTGGTACGTCGACCACAGGAACAGGGCCCCGGAACGCCTGTTGCACCTCCTCTCGTACAAGAGCGGAGATGGAACCGAGCGCAGGCTGCGACGGGCTACAAAATTTGTGAAGCTCCTCACGCACGATTGTGCGAATAAGTTCCCGCAAATCATCAGGATGCTGTCCGATGGTGGCAAACGATGATGTGACTGCAGCAGCATGCACGGGCCGGTCGTAACTGGCGCAACGCTGTTGCAGGACCTTCTCCATTGTTGTGGCTTCCGAAAGAAATGCAGCAAATGTAGATGGTGGGCTGCGCACGAGGCCTGCGAACAGCTGCTCTTTGACGCCTCTCATTAAGTGCCGAAGTTTCTTCTCTTCAGGCATGGCAGGATCAGCTCTCCTGAAGAGCCGCGTCATGTCCTCGACGTACATTTGTACGCTTTCGTTCGGTACCTGGACGCGGGACTGGATTGCGCGCTCCGCTCTTTCGCGGCGATCCGCGCTGGTGTAGGCCTCCAGCAGGCGACGGCGAAACTCTCGCCAGGAAGTTAGAACTTCCTCACGGTTCTCAATTCACGTGCGGGCGCCATCCTCTAGGCTAAAGTAGACGTTTCTTAGTTTCGCGGCGTCGTCCCACTGGTTAAAAGCAGCCACACGCTCGAAGTGAAGGAACCAGTCCTCCACGTCTTCGAAAAGGTCCCCGTGGAAGGCCTTGGGAACCCGCGGGGTCTGCAAGGTATAGTGGGCAGGTGTAGCACCGGCAGCTTGCGTGAGAATACCGGTGGCTGGCATCATGACTGTCGCGAGTGGTCCAAGCTCTGGTGAAAGTCCCTGCAGCCTCCGGCTGAAGCGGTGTACCGGGGTGTCAATCGGCGCAGGGCTGGCGGCATGGCTCCCTGGAGGGGTTTCTTGCATGGGATACTCGAACCCAGCACCTCCACCAAATTGTCACGGAGTTCTCACGGAGAGACGCTTCAACAACTGGAGTCGGCAAGAGGAGACGGTAATGGCGGCCGATCCGCGATAGCACGATCGCAACCTCATCGTCTTCGCGGACAGCTTGCGCCACCTGGCAACACTAGGTGGCATATATATATATATATATATATATATATATATATATATATATATATATATATATATATATATATATATATATATATATATATATATATATATATATATAATGTAGCGCGCCGGCGGACCCGTCCAGATAAATACACAGGAGGACATAGCATAAACACTACCGATTTGTGGTGATTCTTCATCGCCCTCTCTCTCCCGCTCGCTCCTCGCACTCCCTCCGCACCTCGCCTTCGTCGATGCAGTGCACTCGTGCGACGGTAGGCTGTCTGCCGGACGGTCTATCCCGTTACATCTTTCCGCCGAGGGAGAGGGGGAAAGTTCCAAAAAAGTCCAATGCAAGTCCGAAGTCAGTCCATGTCGAATCCGCGTAAGCCAGCCGGTGGACACGCCAGTCTCAAGTGATGCCGTCCCACGGCAATGGTAGCAGACTGCAGTGCAGAAGGACATCGACGCTTTGCAGTAGTTGCGTAGTGGCGCTGCACTCCTTGAGAAAGGCATCGAGCATTTCCAGATGAGCCACTCGTCATTCCGGGTTCAGGTTCTCAGGAGCAAAGCTTTTTTCGCGGTAGGCATCATCACGCGGTGATGACGTTCAGGTGCCGTTTGATACCGAACTGTGCAGGTAGATGACAAAGCTGCTTGTAGGCGGCCCTGCCGCGTACGGCAACACCAAGTGGTCCGGCTCGGGTTCAGACGGAGGTTCCCAGCAACTGCTGAACTATTCTTTCCTCTCCTCCGGGTCGTCACACCCTTGGGCATGTCTTGCGCTCTCGTCTTCATCGCGTTCGATCGCGCATTCATCCGCATCTATAGCAAGAGTGTCTACACTACGATAGACGTTCACCTAATCATCTCGCCGTGGCTCATGAAATATCTGTTTTCCATTGTCGTCCCGTACCATTTGTTCTGTCGAGGAAACTTCATCGGTTACCAAAGTCCCCGCAAGCTGAATGGAGTTGTCTGCAAAAGCAATTTCATCCCACTGGCTCTTGTGTCTCGTGTTTGTTTCTTGAGGCGAACGGCCGTGCGTGGCCTCTTCCTGTGTTCCCGTGGTAAGCAGGGTGTCTTCCACATCGGCAGTTTGGATCGACAGACTGCAGTTTACTGAGTGGCGCCACTCGTCTTTAGGCGGCGATGTAATATTGGTCATTGATTCCGGGTCACTTGGGATGATGCAACGTGGGCCCACAGATATGAAGTTGTCAGACTGTTCGCTGACGTTAAAACTTATGAGCTTGGGCAAGGCCTCTGCAGTCGCCGAAGAACGTCCCACACCGGCTAGGTTCACTCCGGTGAGCGAGGCGACCAGCATAACATGGTACGGGACAACCGACCCCACGCCGACCTTCAAGCAGGCTGCATCGACACTATGTGCGTTTCTGGGACAACTGGGTGCGCCAGGGGAACAGTCACAGGCATCCAATTCGCTTCCATTTCCCGGCCGATGCATCATC